>NC_081525.1:6767376-7014876 GCF_030273125.1 Centropristis striata | reverse complement strand
CCTTGTGGTCATGTTTTGGCACAGACAGACTGTTCCTTTCGCCTCCTCTATAGTGACACTTGAGTAGCATTTTAACGACAGCCAGCTTATGCGTTATTGCACATTTGATCAGGTTTTCATATGTTTACATAAGTTATTGCTATGTTATTATTTTAATGTTTATGCAGACTAAAAGTGCAGCCTGCTGTTGGTTTTCAATATAAAACTTGTGGTGTGTCTATCGCTTTTTGGACATTTTCCGCACATTTAAACAATACCACACTAATAATTATGACACTTTTTGTTCTTATAGTTGTGATATTTTATTTGCATGACATTTTATCGCAAGGTTGTATGTCATTTTATATCATTTACTTGATGTAAAATCCTATTGAAACTATTTGGATTTGTAAGATTGAGATTGGAATAGTTGCAGGTCTTTTCAAAACATTCCCGTCAGAAACTTACAATGTCACAGACATTATATATATCCATGTTTTTCAGCCTCTGAACAAAACAGAGCATTTGAACTCCGGTCACCAGGTTTCCCCCTTGAGTGTGTGTGTCAGAATATAATTCAGGTAAAGCGGCTGTCCCATATTTTAATGTTTATGAAGACTAAAAGTGCAGCCTGCTGTTGGTTTTCAATATAAAACTGGTCTGTCTATCACTTTTTGGACAGTTCCAGCACATTTGAACAATACCACACTAATAATTATGATACTTTTTGTTCTTATAATTGTGATATTTTATTTGCATGACATTTTATCTCAAGGTTGTATATCATTTTATATAATTTACTTGATGTAAAATCATATTGAAACTATTTGGATTTGTAAGATTGAGATTAGGGGTGGGCGATATGGCTTTTTTTTTAGTCTGTAAAAATAAATAAAAATCTGAAATGTAGTTTGAAGTGCAAATCTCAACACTTGCCAAATACAAAAAAGTTACTCTTGACTCTTGAAGTATGAGCAAATAATAAAAATAACCATTTAGGGGTTTCGGGGGCATATTTTAATGAAATTTTGGAAAGGAGAATAAAGTTTCTTGTATGTTTTATTTAAGGCATCTTATTTTGACAGTCTTGTAAATTCTGTGGTGGAATCTCTTAACACACTGTGCTCTTATTTTGAAAGCTGCATGTGTTTAGCGACAGGGAGTAAGTAGCTTTTTGTGATTAAAACAACTTTAACCACTACATCAAGAAGTAGGAACGTTGCCAATATCATGATATGTATTTTTTTAACCACAAAAAAATATACTGATATTATTGTGAACAATACGATATGGCACACCCCTAATTGGGATTGGAATAGTTGCAGGTCTTTTCAAAACATTCCCATCAGAAACTTACAATGTCACAGACATTATATATATCCATGTTTTTCAGCCTCTGAACAAAACAGAGCATTTGAACTCCGGTCACCAGGTTTCCCCCTTGAGTGTGTGTGTCAGAATATAATTCAGGTAAAGCGGCTGCGGGTGGCTGCAGGGGTCAGTGTCTGTCTCTGAGCTGGAGTCACAGTGTGGAGTGTGTGATGGGGGTCATCCTGTGGCCATGTGAACAGGAAGGTGCGGGTTCAGTGTGAAGGGCTGAACCTCTGAGCTGTTTATCAGATAGCTAATGAAGCAGAGCAATCCTGAGAGGGAGGGAGGGGGGGAGGAGGGGGGGAGAAAAAGGGGGCAAAAGGTAAAAGGAGGGAAAGAATGAAGGGTGGGGTGATGTAAAAGATGAGTTAAATGTGGAAATAACCTCTGTAAAGCCAGAACTGTTATCCATGAGAATGAACCACAGTCTCCAATGATTTCACTTTATTCCAACTACATTTGGAGAAAAATACACATCATATTATTTATCACATTTCCTGGTTAAAACGAGCAGAGGCCATATCACTCAGCTCTGGCCGTAAACATTTTCTCTGGCTGCGAGAGAAGCCGAACTGCGTTCCCAACACCCATCATCACAGCCTCCAGTTTACTGCAGGCCACATATTCATCAGTGTGGGCCACAGGAAAAGTTCAAATAATCAGCCAGTCAGCATGATCAAAACAGTGTGACAGTTTATATGTTAGTGTTTGATTTTTCAACATTTCCAGCGATAATTAATTCTGCTCACATCGAGAACGGAAACGTTGGATTATTTAAAAATGGAAGAATGAGAATTCAGCTCTGATTGAATTCTCAGGCTACAGCTACTATGCTTGAATGTGATACTGTAATATGAAAGTCATTTGTTTTTTCATTATTTATTAATTATTTGTTGGTTACTTGATCTAAAAAATACCCCAAAAAATGCTATAAATTGCTTGTTTTACTTAAAGTCCCATACCAAAAAATATTTCCTTAACAATGTAATATAAGAGGGAACAGCAGCAATTCTTCACATTTTAAAAGCAGAAATATCAACTTATGTTTGGAATTTTGCTTGAAAAATGTTTTAAAAGATAATCAATTACCCAAATTGTGGCTGATCTGGGTAAATTGGATTACATCCATCAATATCCTGTTTAACAAATTAGAAATAAAGTTAACTTATCATAATTCTGTTCTTGCATTAAGCAGCTAATTTATTTACTCTTTCCGGACTAGTGCTGACGTGCTATACATGTGCTGAAATGCTGCTTTGCTTCATTATTTATGGTTAAAAAAATACTTTCCGTGTAGTGTTTCACTGTTCTGTCTCCTTAAAGGTTCTCTGTGCGGTTTTTGATTGAGTGGATCCTCGTTTTGTTTATCTTCTGCATGCACACATGCGAGGACGCGCTTGCTTTTATAAGATAATTTAATTTTCCTGTCAACTTAACAAGCACAAAATGTGGAAACAATTGGGAACACAGATTCTGATGGTCACGCAGCTTCATGGAAAATTGAACATGTTTTGATTCGTTTGTCCTGCTGTCAGTCACACAGCGAGGTGCTATTATTGGCCCATGTGGCTGTGTGAGAATCTGGTGTGTTCATCAGGGGCTGCAGGGTCAGAGGTCAGGCTCAGGGGAGCCATCAGCGCTGAGCGGTCAGCTGACCCTGAACGATCCTGAGATAGGATGGCCTCGCCTCCCCGAGGAGGAGCATTCCATCACCGCTGGTGTGTGTGTGTATGAGTGTGTTTCATATCGTCACCCTGTTAAAATAATTGCCAAACTCATTTTTTTTTTTGCAGAAAAATAAACAAAAAACTTCACCAAAAGTGTAACATATGACATTTATTGATCATTTCACTCAAAAAGGATGTAACAAAGGATGGCTATTGGCATAGTAATAACACTGTGTGTAAATAAATTACTTTTTCAACATGCCTTTGTGACTTAAGCAAGATATGGTAACACTTTATTTTGAAGGTGTCTACATAAGAGTCACACAAGCCTGTCAAAAACATGACATGACAAGTATCATGAGCATTAATGTTACTTTAAAGTGTCATTAATGTTCATGACACATCCCATGTCATGTTTATGACATGCTTAAGTCACTCTTATGTAGACACCTTCAAAATAAAGTGTTACCATATGTTACAATAAGGATGTAACAAAGGATGGCTATTGGCATAGTAATAACACTGTGTGTAAATTATGTAACTCGAGAGAAATAAATGACTTAGATGTGTGTAACGTCATAATTGCATACTTTGTTTTAATTAAGATTATGGAGACGAGGAGAGCACACTAGTTTTTGAGCGTGCTCATAATTATTATTATTTTTTTGATTGCTGCAGTTTATTGTTTGTCATGCTCAAACGAAAGGTTTTCAGTAAACCATAAGAAAGAAATTGTGGAATTTTTTCGGCTTAAGACACCCGTCAACTACATCCTCACGCTCCATAATTGAAGGGATAATAATATAATAAGAAGAATAATTTTAAAGTAAAACTAGACGGAGCCACACTAACATCCAGAAATACTTTGGCAACTTTACATATCGTCACCCTGTAAAAGGGTAAAAAAATTTTTGTTTTATGAGCGTGTCATAAACATGACATGGGATGTGTCATGAACATTAATGACACTTTGAAGTAACATTAATGCTCATGATGCTTGTCATGTCATGTTTATGACATGCTCATCTCACTCTTATGTAGACACCTTCAAAATAAAGTGTTACCATATCTTGCTTAAGTCACAAAGGCATGTTAAAAAAAATTGCCTAAGTCACATTTTATTTTGACTTAGGCATAATAGATCCGCTTAAGTCACACACTTGACATAGGCCATTATCTTAAAGGGGTAAAATCACATGATCTGATCAACTGAGGATGTAGGTGATTTTACCATAGGTGGCAATGAGGAGATGATTTAGGCAAAAAAAACCCAATTTTGACAAAAAATGACTATCTATTGATTATTTTAACAGTGTGACGATATGATAACACAGTCAGTGCATACAGTACTTCAGTACACAAGAGTGTCACAACAAACCTTGATCTCTCTTTTTCATTTGGTCCAGAGCGAGTTATCATAGCATCTATGACCCCCTGAACTCTTGGCTGTACATCCTTTGCCACAGGTAAAAAATGTTGTGCCTTTACACAAAAAATTAGAAATTATTGTCTGATTGTCATTAAGCATCATGTATGCATTCCTGCTCCCCAGATGATGAAGCCTATCCATTTTTGCACAATCCACAAGGCTTCCTTAACAATACCATTACGTCAAATGTGAACATATGTAATGGACATGGTATGATTTTTCATTACTGATAAATTATTAATTAATTAAGTGCTTGATATAGAAAATTGACCAAAAAGTCTTTGAAAGGTACCATCCAAATTTCTATAAACTCTTGTTTTGTCTGACTAAAAGTCAAAAACTCAGCGATATTTCATTAAAATTATATAAAAGAGAGAACGTAAGCAAATCTTTACATTTTAGAAGCTGAAATGTCAAATTTTCTGCTGTCAGATCAAAATGTACCACTTCACAACACAATGGTTCATGAAAAAAATACCTAAAAACTATTGTACAGTAAATTTGCTTTCATAGCATTTATCCTAGTCTTTTGGCATTGCCTCAAAAAACACAAATGCCCAAAAAAGAATTGTTTTCAAGGGAGAAAGACATATCTAATAGACAGATTTTTATGAAATTTCCTGAGCACATTTATGCTCTCCAGTGAAGAGGAGGATGTTTCCGTCATGTGTTCTTCGTAGGGTGTAATGAACATTGGAGCTTCTAGGGGCTGCTGTTGGGAAGTTTGGTTTTCTTTTCACTATTTTCTTTGTGTGTTTTTGCAAAAGACACACCTGTGAGTACGACTGCAGAGGGAACACACAATGTGCTAAATGTGCAAAGTGAGACAGCCAGCCTCCGCTACGTCCAACTGGATCACATAAAACATCCTTATGTGGCTGGATGGAGCACACACACACACACACACACACACACAAGAAAACTGAACACTGAAACAAACCATTCAGTGTGTGTAGAACACATAAAGTGCTGATGTGCTCCATAGAGAGCGAGACAGGCTAAGTGTTTAAGTTGCTTCTAAAGACAGAGAAAACCAGCTCCACACCTATCCGCCTTTCTGCTGCAGGGAACAGGCTGCAGCTGTGTGTTGCTGCACACATTGATAATACACTGCAAAAAAAGAAAAGTTGGGTGAACTTAAAATTTCAAGGCAACAAACTTTCAGAAAATTTTAAGTTGGACAATTAAACTAAATATTTTAAGTTTTGTTTTTGACTCTGAATTCAGATTTTTGTCAACTCAACTGTATATTGTACTAACCTATAATTTTACATTGTCAGCTAATGTTGCAACCACAATTTTGAGTTAGCATTGATACGCTAATGGCTGCTCTTGTAGCTGTAACAAGCAGCGCCGCTAGCATCAGTTAGCTGCTAGCATCAGTTAGCCGCTAGCATCAGTTAGCCGCGAGCATCAGTTAGCCACTAGCATCAGTTAGCCGCTAGCATCAGTTAGCCGCTTGCATCAGTTAGCCGCTAGCTTTCGCTAATGACCGAATTTCACCACTTTCCCGCATTTCACAACAAAGAAATAAGAGTTAGCAGAACTATTGTCCCTTGTTGTGAACCCCAACTTAAAGATATAAGTAACAACAACTCACCAACTTGTTTTTGAGCAGACAACTGGCTTCATTTGTTGTGCTAACTTACATTATTGCCCTAAATGTCAATAATTTATATTTCCAAGTTTTACCAACTTACTCACTGTTTTAGGCCAAAAAATACAAGTTGGCTTTTTTGCAGTGTAGGCTGGAGCATTTTGGTGAAAACGCCAGTGCACAAGTACACTGTAAAAAAAGAGATAAACACTGGCTACTCAATAAAATTGAGGCAACAGATTGCACGCAATTTTATTAATTAAATCTAACCACGTTACAAGTTGAGTTGACAACAACTTAACAGGAAGTGCCTGCCAATTAAAAACAGACTAAATCTATTGTATTGGATTCATTCAAAATTCTCTTCATTTAGAATTACATACACATAAAGATTATATTTAATGTGATCAAAATAAGTAGATTCTATCTCAAACATTTTTATATTAAAGTTACTTAAACAACTGCCTCAAAATCAAGGACGCATTTATATTTAATACATTTTATCAAATATATTAAGTAAAATAAAATGACGAATAATTTATTACAGTGTAGTTTTCTGTTCAACAGAAGAGATAGAAGGTGTCACTTTTAATTAAGGAGTTCAACCAAATATCTGTAAGTACTTGTTGCATTTTTGAGAATTATAATGATCTATTTCTTCATACACATTTATGTAGAATTAGTTTGTCCACAAATGAGTCACTTATGGTAATAACTGAGACTTCAAGAAGCAGTAACTGTGTCACAACAAAAGCATTAGGACTGATGCATCGACAGGAAGTCTGCACTGAGTTTTTTCGGTATGCAGTTTCATGATTATGAATGATGGACTCCTATCTATAGTGCTGAAGGGGTGACACTGAGGAGACAATGTCGACATTAATGTCTTTTACTCAACTGCTTAAAATAGAGGTAGCTTTTAAACTAACTTTGGTTTTCTTGCGCAAATATATTATGCCAAGAATCTGAACCAGAAATACACAAGAATTGAAATCAAAAAGCAGAAACAAAACCAATCAAAACTAAATAATTTGGCATTTGTCTGTCTGTCTTTGTGACCCTTTGAGTCTCTTCTCATCGGGCTAGACTTGCCAGAGTTCGGCAGCTCTGACCTGCTGGCTCTGGTTCACCATAAATATTATGGAACCACGCACAGACGCCCTCGCTGGCTGTTTAATATAGTACTGGCTCCATTACGGGACTCAGACTATCAGCTTTCACTGGGGTATATAGCCTAATGATAATACTGCCTGCACCGTGAAGCTGGATAATGCTGCTTTACTTTTATTCCTCAAAGTTTATCATCTTGACTTGTGTAATTTTGGATCATGTTAGTTGAGTTTGTGTGCATAGGTGCATGTGCACGCACGGCCACGTGTGTGTTTCTGTGTGTGCCAGCAGCACAGTGGGCCTCGGGGAGTGCTCCGTCCTCCTTTCCCACGGTATCCGTCCCATGAGCCCCCGCGGTGACGTCAGGGCAGAGGTACGGGCGAATGCCCCGCTCAGAGGTCACAGGTTCACTTCCTGTCTGTCAGGACCGAGCTGGGCAGCGTCCAGCGTGGAGCGCTGAACTGTCTTTATGATCTCTCGGTGGTTTAACCTCTCTGTCCCTGTCCTCTCTCTCTGTGTGTCCCTTCCAGGCCATGTGGCTGATGCTGCAGCAGCAGGAGCCGGAGGATTTCGTCATCGCAACGGGGGAGGTGCACAGTGTGAGGGAGTTTGTGGAGAAGGCCTTCATACATGTGGGAAAGACTATTGTGTGAGTGCACACAGATACACAATCACATTTCAGACATTTCCATAAATACTTTGGCAACTTTACATATCGTCACCCTGTTAAAATAATCGCCTAACTCATTTTTTCAAGTTTTGCAGGAAACACAAAAAACTTCACCAAAAGTTTAACATATGACATTTATTGATCATTTCACTCAAAAAGGATGTAACAAAGGATGGCTATTGGCATAGTAATAACACTGTGTGTAAATGATGTAACTCAAGAGAAATAAATGACTTTTTGAACATGCCTTTGTGACTTAAGCAAGGCATGGTAATACTTTATTTTGAAGTTGTCTACATAAAAGTCACACAAGCCTGTCAAAAACATGACATGACAAGTATCATGAGCATTAATGTTACTTTAAAGTGTCATTAATGTTCATGACACATCCCATGTCATGTTTATGACATGCTTAAGTCACTCTTATGTAGACACCTTCAAAATAAAGTGTTACCATATCTTGCTTAAGTCCCAAAGGCATGTTCAAAAAATTGCCTACGTCACATTTTATTTTGACTTAGGCATAATAAATTTGCTTAAGTCACACACTTGACATAGGCCATTATCTTAAAGGGGTAAAATCACATGATCTGATCAACTGAGGATGTAGGTGATTTTACCATAGGTGAGCAGCGTCATGAGGAGATGATTTAGGCAAAAAAACCCAGATTTTGACAAAAAATGACTTAGGCAATTATTTTTAACAGTGTGAGGATATCTGTATCATCATTTAGCCCCCCAAGTCACTTTTCCATTGAAGTCACAACAAACACAGGATGTACCTAATATCATTCTTATAACACCTCCACGTCTTTTGCCTGTATATGCCACCTAAACAAACATTTACCATGGCATGTTGGTATTGTTTTTTTCAGCACCACCTCATCTATGTATATGACCTGATAACTACTGGATCAACATTTTGAACCCAAAAAAAAACACCACATAAAGCGGATCTTTCTGTTAGGATGATGTTTGTTTACTTTCTAAACACAATCGGGCTCAATGAGATTTTAAATACTTCAAATGTGAAAACAGGTTGCAAATATAACTCTAATAATATTTATACTGAATATCTTTGACCTTATCTCTGGTTTTCCTTGGCCTATCATCTTCAAATAAAAACTGACATAACGTTTTAAGTCAGTACCTTACGAAACACGCTGCTTCTTTTTACATTGTGGTGCATGTAGAAGTGATGCCCCAGTGCAATAGGTGCCTCCAGAGGTTTGAATATGTAGAGAAGATGACATTACGTCATAGAAAATATGGACATAATCTCCATGATGTCAGGTTTCAGAAGCTCAAAGTGCTTGGCTGAACATGACTCCTGGATAATTCAAAAATGGGTTAATGAGTGAAGCGGGGGATATAACCATTTTCAAAATAAGTTTAAAAATCATCCTTGATGCATCCTGAATATCACACAAACATTGCAGCTCTTTCTGTAACGGTTCATGTTTGTATAGAGCTGACACAGAACATGTATTGATAGATGCAGCCAGCAATGTTACAGTTTCCATGTCTGAAAGACGTTTTATTGTAGAAACTTCTGTTTTCATGTTCATCCCAGTCCCCTCCTCTGTCTCACCTTTCCTTCACCTCCCTCTTGTGTCCTGGAAGACACTGACATGTTGGTAAAGGTGTGTGTGTGTGTGTGTGTGTGTGTGTGTGTGTGTGTGTGTGTGTGTGACTGCTGTGCTGTTTTCAGAAAAAAACGACTAGTGACATGTTTTGTCTGCACAAGCCTCTATAGAAACAAACTGCACAAGAAATAATCAGGGAGACAGAGGAACGGACAGCTGAACCTTCCAGTAGCTGTGGGAAAATATTTCCTTACTGCTAAAATGTGTCTTTCCAGGTGGGAGGGAAAGGATGAGAAGGAGGTGGGCCGCTGTCAGGAGACAGGAGTGGTACATGTGAAGGTGGACCCAAAATACTTCCGTCCTACTGAAGTGGTAAGTCTGATTTCTCCTACCAACTGTGTGTTTTTAAACCATGTACCTGCCCCAATCTGTCATCTTTTTATTTTTGAATTTTATCTTCATAAAGGGATAGTCCATATTTCTTGAAGTGGGGTTATATGAATTCAACAATACCGTAATTCTACTTATATAATTTGGAATTTATTTAGCAAATGGCCTGAACACCCCAACACCAACACTCTGACGACAGCTACAGCCAGCCTGAGAGCAGTTGTCCCATGAGTGAGCCCGGACCTGATAGACCACCATGATGCTCACACTTTTCACTTTCATTTCTACATTTCATTTTAGAAATTTGTAAGAAACAAAAAGATTTCAACCCAAGGCAGCTTGATAACTTAGTGGACCATACTGATGGTTTTGCACGTTTGAAAAGATATGAGATGAAAGATATGTGATTTAAGCAATAGCTCACTTTAGGCTGTTTTGGGATTATACCACGGCTAAGGGGCGTGTCCCGTCGGGCCAAACAACGCCCCTTAGCCGTGGTATAATCCCAACATACCACGGCCTGAAGTGAGCTATTGCTTAGCGGTAACCAACTATGGAAGTATTAAAGTGATAGACATATTCCTATTTGAACAGTGTCTATTAACAAAAATCATCCATAATGCATTCTTACAAAAAAGTTGCTAGCTGCCTTTATTTAAGTAAGTAAGTAAGTAAGTAAAGTTTATTTATATAGCACTTTTCACAGATAAAATCACAAAGTGCTTTACAGAAAATAAAAAGATGACCCAAAGACACAAAATGACCAAAAAAAGACAGAAGATGACTAAAAAAAGACACAAAATGACACAAAAAAGACACAAAATGACCAAAAAAAGACACAAAATGACCAAAAAAGACACAAAATGATCAAAAAAAGACACAAAATTACCAAAAAAGACACAAAATTATGAAAAAAATATCATCAATGATAAATTATTCATGTATTTGTTTATTTAATCTATTTATTTTCTATTTTTTTGTAAATATGTATTATGTAAATATGTATTTTTAGGAAAAAAATGTGTTAATTGAGTCGTGGAGAAGGGGTAGGTTTAAATAAGCATATGCTTCATCCTACTCCTTTTCGGACATGTTGCATTCACATTATAGCTTTTGTTTTGACTATTGCTATTTTTTTGTTTTGATTATTCTCATTGGATTTGTTTGTTTTTGAGTTTACTTTGTTGTGTTACTCGCACATGTTCGAAATAAAAAAAAGCTGAGCTGAAAGAAATAAGATAGGGGAACATAAGACAGTTAAAACACAGTTAAAATACAGTTTAAACACAATGAAACATAAAAATTATAAAATAAGATGTACAATGCATGGCGCTCATCCAAATGCCTGTCTAAAAAGATAGGTCTAAGGTGATTTTTAAAAGAAAAATTTAACAAAAATAACAGACTCTAGGGAGAGAGGCAGAGAGTTCCAAAGTTTGGTTGTCACATACTCGAATGATCGATCACCACGTTTTCAGACGGGTATGTGGAACAGACAGAAGATGTCGTGTGTTTGGGGAGGGACATTTCCTTCTGTGGAACATTAGTTTCCATGTATTTCTGATTTCATGCTTGCTGTGCATTTTCTCATATCAACCGACCATATCAACAAACTGCACTCACTGCTGCAGAATGAAGTAGGTCTACTATGATAATATGCAATTCATATGGTTCTCTATAATTCATGACACAGCGCAGCACATATTTCCTGTTCCATATACCTGACCTTAACATGAATGTAACATGTTTTCGCTGCATGTATCTGATCGCCGGTCATTGTGTCTGGAACCATACACTTATCAGCTGTAATGGGTCCAGTTGACAGCAAGGACTGCTTATTGTATGCTTTTTAAAACAGCTGGAAACAGGCCAGACTGCCTCTTTAAGACTAATGTAGGCTGCATCCTGCCAGTTGGTGCTCAATGGGTGCCCATATTTAGGCCAGCGAGCCTGAATATTTAACTTGCCGTGTGTTGGATTGACTCACTAGGCTGGTGAGGTGATTCTGCTGATTGAGATGCAGGAGAAAAGTGTCTCTTTTTATCAGCTTGTGCATGGACAAGTGCAGCTATACAGGTACATCTCAATAAATTAGAATATGATGGAAAAGTCCATTTCCAGTAATTCAAGTCAAATAGCCCCAACCAAATATTGAGTCATGTAGATTGACATACTTTTCAGAGGCCAACATTTCCATATTAACCCTTAATGGGGCACTCATTGAAATACTTGCAAATTTCAACCCTAGAGAATATTGGAGGATGTTGCATACGGTCAGAATGTGTAAAAAAAAAAAAACATACAGACCCGGGGGAGGGGGGTCATATTTTGAGATAAAAGTTTATGAGATTAAAGTGGCAAATCTGCGAGAAAAAAGTTGCTTTTTTTTCACTTTTTTCTTGTAAATCTGCAACTTTTTTCGCGCAGATTTGCCACTTTAAATCTCTTAAATCTGCAACTTTTTTTCTTGTAGATTTGCCACTTTAATCTAGTAAATTTGCAACTTTTTTCTTGAAATATTATTTCATTTATTACTCATTTTAGATATCCACTGAAGTTACCAAATATAGTTCTTCATCTGATAAAGGGTTAAACATACTTTTTAAAATTGGTCTTTTGTAATATTCAACTTTTTTGAGACACTGAATTTTAGGTATTCAGTAAATGTAAGTCATAATCATTATAATTAGAAGAAATTAAATAAATTAAGACATGAAATGTTTCATTCTGTGTGTAATGGGTCCATATAATGTGTTATTTCCACTTTTTGAATAGAATTACTGATATAAATAAACTTTTCTATGATATTCTTATGTATTAAGATGCACCTGTACCTGTGTTTTAAACAGCTGTGAGCATCCAAACTAAAAAAAAAAAAAAAGCGGTTTATCCCTCCATCTCTCTTTGAGTGTGAAGTGTCTCTAATATTTGGGAGGTCTTTCTCTCATCGCTGTGGCCCAGAGGTATTGTGGCTGCTCCCAGGGGAGGGTGTAGGGTTACCCAGGAGTGTTGTGGCCAAGATTAACTGTCAGGTTCTCAGTTTAAAGGCAGGAGCACCTCTCTGCTGAGCTTCGGCCTGGCGAGATTAGAGCTTAGATCCAGTTGAGTGATGGCAGAGGATTAGCAAGGAGGCCCTGCTGACTGACTGCTGAGGCCATGGAAGCACGGCTCACACACCTGGGCCGCTATTCTTTGTGCATGTTGGCTCATTCATTCAAGGTGTTAATCCTGAATCTGCACTGAAACCACTGCAGACACCGGTCAAGTCAGCCACCAGTGACCAGTCAGCAAAGGGAAAAGTTCAACGTCTTTTCACATGAGCTTTTGTGATGCATAAACAAATGGACAATACACCCTGTGGTGTGTATTTCTGCCTGCCCGTCTTATCAGGCAACCCAGTCTATCAATGCAGCTTAAACTAGTTGCAACACTTTCACACTTAATCAGTTGATGAAATTTGTGAAGGCAGCTTTGCAAGGTTTCAAGATCCAGCCAGAACAAGACTCAATTGTTTCGGTAAAGATGTTTTTCGTGAATTTTAGAGTTACAACTGTTTTTTAGATGAAAATGTGTATAATTCATTATCCAGTAGCCCTCCTACTGACATTTGTGCTCTTGTCGTATCAAATTGCATCATATTAGAAATTGTTTCTAATATTTTTAAACCTTTTCTGGTCAAACTAAGCATTAACTGCTGCACACCTGATAGACGAGTGCATCTGAAAATTAAATAATTTAAATGAAACTGCAGAGAATCCCTGCATAGTCACAGCAGCACCTACTTTATTAGAGATACGATATTGCCGTCATGGACCTTAATCAAACTTCACAAAGTGACGCCTTATTGTTTTTATGTGCTCAACCAGGGCACTTTACAGGGATGTAAGCAGAGAAAAGTAGAAAATCTGTAATAATATTAATAATAATAACAATAATATTATTCTCTATTTATAGCACTTTTCAAAACACATGTTACAAAGTGCTTAGTAGTAGTGCAAAGTAGTTAAAAATGGACGTAAAACAACTGATAAAAGTAATGTTACAATATTACATCATTCTGTGCAATTAAAATACAGTTCAAGGAAAGTGAAAGTTCAGGTAAAATCAGGAAAGACTCTCAGATAAAAGTATGTTTTAAGAAGAGACAAGAGATCACTGACTCGGCCAACCTGATTTCCTCGGGCAGTAGTAAATGTTTTCTTGATTTAATATCAAAATAAATTTGTTTTGGCAGAATTTTCACATAGTGGGAGATTCCAACAAGCTTTCCCCACCAAACAGCAGACGGGTAATGGTGTTTGTGTTAATACTGTTATTTACAATGTGTAAATGTAGCTGGTGGGTGCAAGTGGGTTCCGATGTCCAGTTTGACGATATCAGTGATGACTATCTTAAATATATATATATATATATATATATATATATCTTAAATATATATATATATATATATATATATATATATATATATCAGCAACAAAAGAAAGTTAAACAAAATAAAGCAGTTGAAAAACTGTGTGCTGGCATCTTACCATGCAAACGAGCTAATGAGGCACTTGGTGAATCATCCACAGTCAAGCTTTCAAAATAAGAGAACTTACAGAAAAGACAAACCAATTTCTTCATATCAATTTGTTCATAAACAAAGGTATACATTTATTGGCTCAGTTATCAAATACGAATATGAAAAAAATGGCTCCTACACAAGTTCACAACTTTTCTTCCGTCTCTCAATAACTTGACTTGTCGTGTCTAAGTTGCATTTCACTTTCCAATTTGTCAGTGAACGAGGTTGAGCAACTAGCAGTTTCTGTTACGTGGAACGTGTGTAGCTCCGAGGGAAGTGAAGGTAAAGATTGAAGGGATAACGAGAGGGAAGCGGTTCAGTTACAGCAGGCGATTTCTCTGCTCTGTCTCACTGTCTCTTCATTTGTATGGTAGAGGTTAAAGAGACTAAAGAGTGTTTAACCTCTGACCCCTTCAGACAGGAAGTGACTGACACAAGGCTCACAGCTCAGCATTGTGGCTCTCCTGAAGTGGAAATACCTGTCATCGAGTTTGTGTGGGTGCACATTAAGAGTCCAGCTGACTCAGACTCCTCGCTGATGTGTTTGCTGTTCAGAAAACTCGTGTGCGTCTGTGCATTCTAAGTGTGTGGCTGCATGCAAGAGGAATGAGTCCTCGGGCTGTGTGCTAATATATATATGTAATTCATCATTATCCCTGTCAGTGTTTGTGTCTGACATGAGCTCATTTATCTCTCCAACCCCCTTGGGACTGGGCTGAGGTACACGGTGCAGGTGTCCTTCACATGTGGTGGTGTTTCTGTGTGTAAAATTGTGCACTTGTGTGTGTTTATTTGGGATACAGCACCCCGAGGCTGCAGAGGTGACACAGAGTTCGTCTGTGGTCATGGAAGCAGATTAGTGAATGTGCTGCTTAAAAAGAAAAAGGAAAGCTACCACCATTTTTTTTTTTTTTTTGCAGATAGTCACATGTGAAAGCACAAGTCGTGTGGTTTAAAGCTGTCAGGGTTGTTTGGAATAAAGCTACAGGTAAGTTTTAAGCTGCTTTAACTGTCATGGCGTTTATTTCCATTGTATTGGCTTTACACAGCTGTCAGTCAGAGCTGTCAGCCTGTGGGGTTCTGCCAGCACTGAGGTTTGGCTCAGGTGAGCAACCTCTGCCTGAGCCTTTGCAAAGATGTGTCACGGCCTATTATGCACTAATACTCACTATAACGTTGGGTTGCCAGGTGATATACAGTACCATGGCTGTGGATATTTCTGGTGTGATCAGATGGTTTCCTCTGTCTGGTTCTCACGGTTGTATTTAGACCTTGTTGAGAGATTTACAAGGCTGGAAATGATCGCTGACTGTGTGAATGTGGTTCATGAACGAAGCTACAGAGGTGCTAAAATTCCCCGTAGGTATGTGAATTAGTACAGTATAATAGATGAATTAGGTGGTGTAATTTTGAGCTTAGGTGTGTGTGTGTGTGTGTGTGTGTGTGTGTGTGTGTGTGTGTGTGTGTGTGTGTGTGTGTGTGTGTGTGTGTGTGTGTGTTTGCTGGCGTCATTTCTACAGAGGAAGTCTCGAGCAGAATACACCAGAGAGAAGAAAAGTGCAGACTATAAAAGCCATTATAGTGGCACTGCAGTGATTTAGTATTGCACCATACATAAAATTTGGGAGTCAGATTTTAAAACGAAAGATCAACATTTTTAGAATGGAGGCGATCATTTCCTGATTTTTACTCCCTTGTTTTGGTGGAACACCAAAAACTCTGAATCCTACACTTCCTAATGCAGGGGTTTTAAAATATGACACTGTGAGTCCAGAAAAATTAGAGTCAGCTGCAACTCTGAATAATCCTGGTATTGTTGGTACAGTTAAAATCTTCACTGTATATTTACTATATCTTTAAGCTTTAAAATTTATTTTTCAAAATATGCAATTTTACATCATTTTAGACCGTTATTTTTTATATTACCAAATCTGTATACAAAACTTTCTCAAAGCTAGAGCAAATAATAAATAAACAGCACCCACCCATCTTTTGTTGGGCTCAAAGCGTCAACTTCTGGAACAGAAAAGTGAATCCAATGCGGAAGTGCTTTAAACCTGCATTCTTCCTAATGGCCAGCAGGGGGCGACTCCACTGGTTGCAAAAAGAAGTCGATGGTATCAAAGTCTATGATAAAATGACCCTATTTCTCACTTGATTTATTACCTCAGTAAACATTTTTATGATGTACGTTTGTAAATGATGGTTCCATTAAGAGTAAAATAGAAAATAAAGCAGTGTATGCTTTTGGGCGTGGCTATTCTTGTGATTGACAAGTTATTACCACGGTGCACTGTGTGTTTTTGTTATAGAACATTGACCTTTTGACCCCCTGAGTGTGTTTTCAGGTCATTAAAGTAAATCATAATCTTTGGTTATACCAAAAGACACTCTAAGGATTCAGCTGGCTGTTCATTTTTGTACCTACCTGATAACTTAACTTCACTCTCTCATTCGAATATGGTGGCTTTAGCCTCCAAAAGCAAGATTGAGATAGAACAGTGTCAAACTAGAGGCTTTGATTGGGAATGCACAAATCAATGGGTGATTTCATGACTATTATATACAGTCTAAGGATCTTCCCTCATTGGCAAACATCAATTTAAACTTTGTATTCCCAATTTGTAAGGCAGGCTATGCATTAAAAATATGAAGTCTCACAGGAAAAGCCATTAAACCCTGATGGTATCACTATGACATGATCAGGGCTATTTTCTGGACTTGACAAACTCATTAGAGCCACAGAAGATACTGTGAACTGATCTTTTGTAATGTAAGAGCCCCTTCTAAATCAAGTAATTTAAAGGTCAATTGAAATAATAAAAAAATCTCTCCATACTGTACATGAACTTACATGAACTTATGAGATTTCAGATCAGAAGTGGACTCTTCCCATAAGCACAGACAGACATTCTCATACAAAATCTAGAATGACTGATTAATGTTATAAAACCACTGACCTAGCCAGAGGCACCTCTGCTTGAGTTCCAAGGTGGAGCTGCTCATTTTTATCTAATCCTTATTCCATCGATAATCTTTTAAATTAATCTGATATTTGTAGAGTTAAAATTATGTACAAAGTTAGTAGGAAGTGCAAATCATAGGTTCCCAAGGCCCAAGGTGACAGTTTCAGATGAGCAGCTTGATAAATTATTCCAAAGATGAATCGCTTGTCATATCTCTTGTGTAATTTTTAAGCCTAACTAACAACTAACTCCAAGGAGTTTAAGGCTATTTATCTCTGCGGTTGAGTTTTGATCGACGGACAGGAATCCCCATCCGAAGTTCCCATGTATCAAAAAACAACAAATGTAAATTAGGCTTTATTAGAGTCACGTACCAGCATTCCCCTCCAGCGCAGTCGTGTACGTAGGTAAGAAAACTTCCTGGTAAGCCATTATAAAAGACAGTTTAAACAGTAAATAAATGTGCGTAAATGCTGGAAGTGAAGTAGTTCCAACGGTCACATGACTACCGCAAGTTACTTAAAAAACGTAAGTTACGTTAAATGTGACGACAACAACGTAACTTAAGTTGAAAAACGATTACTTTTGATTTCACATGGGAAGCGAACCCCGCTCTCTCAGCTGATAGTCCACTGTTTGTTCGACCCATCTACCACCCTAGCCTCTAAGCGAACGCAGTAATCCGCATTTTTAACTTTGCTTGGCTGTCAATCATGACTACGTCAGCAAGATGGCAGCGCATGGCGAAATACGTTAATATAGCTTGATTTTCGCCACCTGCACACACAACCTATACTGACGTTTTTGAAGGGAGAACAGGCTGCTCAGTATAGTTGGATTTGGCCGAAGATATATAAAAGTAAATGTAAAATGCAAGAACTGGAGATTTACCTAATGACTCGTGTCATACGACTGGTTATAGATGCAGCAGTTCATTTCTCTCCTCCTTTGCCTAAACTTGAACCTGAAATATTTAGTGCAGATCCTAATTTGTCTGAGTTGGTGTTGGAGCCACTGATTGTTCATGTAGACTTTTATGTTTGTGCACAAGTTACTCGGAACATTTGTATTTTGGTGTGTGTCTATTTGCATGTACACACTTGTGCGTGGCCGTGCTAATGTAGCCCGGCTGTCATACTTCCAAGTTCATGTGTCGCCGCGGGGGAGAAACTGCTGCGAGTTGAGTGACAGCGCTGTGGTTTTCGTCCAACCTCTCATGCAGAGGGAGGAGGAGGAGGAGGAGGAGGAGGAGGAGGAGGAGGAGGAGGAGGAGGAGGAGGAGTGGTGATGACTGGGAAGTTGTCTCTCAATCTGTCTTTATCACTCTCTGGCCCATCGTTGTTTCGCAGAACTGACACTGTAATTTTCTCAGCACACCACTTCGCCCTTTTGACCCTTTTGCACTTATGTCTGTCTTAGTCACAGTGATGTCACCAGTCTTGGTCTGCAACACAGGAATGCCCCTCCAGCGAGGTTACCCCCCCCCCCCTTAGTGAGACATTTGCACTTTTTAGCACCTTTCCATCAGATGGATAGGACTGATGATTGCAAAAATTATTTTTTTTTACACCTTTTTATTGAAAAAAGTGTAGAAATGGGGTTGTAAGTCCAGAAGGGTTGAGGGAAAATGAGTAAGCGCTCAAATTCAGAAAGATGATGAATAGATTCTCTGTGATACAGCTTTTGTTGTGAAATCTGTTGGTTTAGCCTGGTGCTCCCCAGTGTTCCTCTCTGTCTTAACCATTCAAATCTAGAAGATTGACAGATTGGAGAGATTTGCATCTATGAGCCATCAGTCAGTTGGCAGCTTTAAGGCAGGATAGCCAGAGGCACCTCTGCTTGAGTTCCAAGGTGGAGCTGCTCATTTTTTATCTAATCCTTATTCCATCAATAATCTTTTTAATTAATCTGATATTTGTAGAGTTAAAATTATGTACGAAGTTAGTAGGAAGTGCACATCATAGGTTCCCAAGGCCCAAGGTGACAGCTTCAGATGAGCAGCTTGATAAATTATTCCAAAGATTAATCGCTTGTCATATCTCTTGTGTAATTTTTAGGCCTAACAAACAACTAACTCGAAGGAGTTTGAGGCTATTTATCTCTGCGGTTGAGTTTTGATTGACAGACAGGAATCCCCATCAGAAGTTCCCATGTATCAAAAAACAACAAATGTAAATTAGGCTTTATTAGAGTCACGTACCAACATTCCCCTGCAGCGCAGTCGTGTACCATCAATACGTGATTGATCAACCTTTTGTTTTAAATTTGCAAGTTTATTCTTGTGTGGCACAAACAAGTGGGAAGAGCGGGAGTGCTACATACCAGTGCTACTGCTCCAGCGGCAGCCTGTGTGACTCAGTGTGTGCTGCACACACATAAACACACAGTTCTAGATTATGGTTTATCTGTGTGTTCATGCAAAGAGAGGAACGACACCGATCAAATAAATTCTGCTCTTATCTTTGCTCTGAGCCTGAGTAACATCCTGATACCACATAGGACCATGTTCTCTCTGGTTTGTGGTGCCATTGTTTGTTATTTATTAGCAGTTAGAGGTCTCTAAAACTTGAATTTCACATTTCTTTACTGTGGATAAGAGAGTAAACTCACTGACTAGAACAAATGCAAACATTAAAGAGTTCCTACAGCAGTGACTGGCATGAAATGAGACGTGGAAAAATGTGGCTTGCATTCACACCTGTGAGATTTCTGAGAGCAGTTGCCAGGCCTGTTTTTGTTTTATCAAATGAAAAGAATCAAAAGCTCCCACATCAACCCCTAAAAATAGCCCTGTTTACACACCACGCCTCAGCA
Organism: Centropristis striata; assembly: GCF_030273125.1. Lineage (NCBI taxonomy): Eukaryota > Metazoa > Chordata > Actinopteri > Perciformes > Serranidae > Centropristis > Centropristis striata. The sequence goes on along the minus strand of NC_081525.1, from coordinate 6,994,733 downwards.
TCTGTCAACCGTCTGTTCCGAGTGCGCAATCGAAAGCCTCAATTCTAAACTTCCTTCTTGCTTGGGATGGCTGTCATTCCTGATGTGCGTAACCAATCCACCAGAAACAAACTCTGCTGCATATTCTCAAACGTCACCGTTCCTGTCGTCAAAAGGAAGAGCAGCACAGACAATGGTTGCAGTGATTCTGGAGAATAAAGACGTCGGCTGTTGTGGTAACCTTTTATGACTGTTGGCAAGCTGAGTCGACCCACCTGTTGATGTCATCAACGTGACAAAGACATACCTGACTGATCTGGTTACTAAATAATGTTTTGCAATGTCAAGCTTTATTGAGTTTAAAGGACGAGTCTACCCTGGGATCCTCTGCCACAGTTAGATATCATCAGTGTGTGATGTTGAATGCATTCCTTGTGGCTTTGTGATGAAGTGTTGTGACCTGCCTCCACTTCTTCAGTTAGTGATCTCATGAGGCTCACAGAGCGTCATTTGATTGTTTCCACAGACAGCCTGACCTGAGCAAAGTTGGACGCAAGAACCAAAACCTGCTCGATTGCAAGAAAACTAGTCATTATGTATGGAAACAAAGCCCTGAGCCCTGGCATATATTACTATACATGTATATACTAATATATATATATATATATATATACACAGTACAGGCCAAAAGTTTGGACACACCTACTCATTCAATGCGTTTCCTTTATTTTCATGACTATTAACATTGTAAATTCATCAAAACTATGAATGAACACATGTGGAATTATGTACTTAACAAAAAAGTGTGAAATAACTGAAAACATGTCTTATATTCTAGTAAGCAAAGGGTGGCTACTTTGAGGAATCTAAAATACAAGACATGTTTTCAGTTATTTCACACTTTTTTTGTTAAGTACATAATTCCATATGTGTTCATTCATAGTTTTGATGTCTTCAGTGAGAATCTACAATGTAAATAGTCATGAAAATAAAGAAGAACGCATTGAATGAGAAGGTGTGTCCAAACTTTTGGCCTGTACTGTGTACTAATACACATATTACTGTACAGTTAGCTCATCTACTTCTTGTTGAAGTTGCATGGCACAATCAGTTTGGTGATTTTGATAAAACAAAAGGAAAAAACAAACACCTCCTGTGTGTACTGTGCAGCCCCTATAACTGCCTCACACTCTCACACACACACCCAACTGAAATACTGGTATGCACTTTGATTACTATTATAAGTACCTTAAGCAGCATTACAGTACGCTCATTGTCTCAAGTTCATCTCTTGTTGCTATTAAAACCGAAAGAAAAGGGCGTCTCCGTTGGCACACCTGGTAGAGCGCATACCATGGCATAGAGGCTCGATCCTCTTGAGCGGGCGGCCCGGGTTCGAATCCAGCTCGGAGCCATTTCCTGCATGTCTTCCCCTCTGTCTCCTCCTATCACTCTGAGTATCTCCCTATCAATAAAGCTATAAAATGTCCCAAAAAATATCTTTAAAAAAAAAAAAAACCTTTTGAAAACTTAAAATCCCATCTGCTGTCATGTTGTCATGTTTCAGTGTTATAATATAAGAAATATGGAGGATGCACCCAATGGTACCGCAAAAGGTGCAGCCAGCCACCCTGATACAATCACTAACCCCACCTTCAAATTAAATGAAATTAAATGAAATTAAATTGAGAGCTGTATATGTTTCTGCAAACCACAGATATGTTGCATTTCTGAACCACAAATATGTTAAATATAAATGTTTCTCAAGTGCCGCAACACATTCTCTTTGTGACATGTAACAACTGCTTCTCATAAGACGAACAATGAACCAAATATTTCACCAAAAGTAAAGATTTATGATGACTGCCAGCGAAATCATTGTAGTAATAAAAATTTAACAATTTAATGCATGCTCAACCTAGTTTACATCCTGTTGCACCTTATATTTTGAACATATTATTTATTGTAGTTATCAACAGCACTATACAAATACATGTGCAATAAATCAATGTCTTGATTTTTATTGTATTGACTATATTGCACCATAGGTCAACATTTTAAGCTAAATTATATATTTTTTGTTAGTAGCAGTTTGTTAAATTCATATTGTTTTATTTTTTTTAATTTTGCGAAATTGCACCTTTTACTTCCTTACTGGCAAGACGCCATCTTCTTCTTCACTGCAAGTCAACTAAAGCTCCATCAAGCACTCAGTGGCTCAATGACACCATGTCTTTTCTAAAGCTGGAGAGGATCAGATACTCAGTGAAAGGTAACTCTGATAAATTCTATAACAAGTGGCTTCCCTTTTTAAATTTCTTTCACTCTCTTCACTCTATACCTACTGATTGATGGACTCCCACCTCCTCTCTTTGTTTCTCTTCTTATCCTTATCATTATTATTATTTATTTATTTTATTTTTTTTTTCTTCTTTTGGCTTCCCTTGTATTTTGTCTACACCCTGTAGCTAAAACACTTATTTACTTATTACATACAAGAATCCTCAGTTACTCATTTATTTATTATTATTATAATTATTTATTTATTTTCACCTTATTTTTTACTTTTTTTAAAGTTATTATTTTTTGATTTACACATTGTTTGTTAGTCACCCAATCATGTTCCTATTGGGCCATAAATATAAAATAAGAAAACATCCTAGGAGGCAGACCGTATGTCTTGCTCTTCATTCATCATGATGCACAGTATTTCTATTGTATTGATATGTTTATATTTTCAATTGTGATGCGGATGTGATGAGATACTCCATGTAATTATAACATTGGTTCCTGTTCTAATGTGCCTTACCTCCTAATAAAAATATGGTAACACTTTACTTGAAGGTATCGTCATAATAGTGACATGATACTGTCATAACTGTGACATGACACAGTCATAAATGTGTCATAAACATTATGTCAATGTCATAAACGTTTATGACTGCTGTCATTAAGTGTCATTCGGTTTTTGTCATGACAAGTTGACATTCCTTGGGTTGTCTTGATTATTACAACTTGACTTTAATCAAAGTGACATAACCACAAAATGTCTTTGTCATGGCAACTTGACATAAACAAAATATGTTTCTATATTTGTGTTTATGGCAAGTTAGCATAATGATTATTATTATTAGATGTGCAAGGTTACAGACCAATTCTAGCACTTGGTCATAGATGTTTGACAGAATACCAACAAGATGCCCAAAACTGACTGTAATGACACCATTATGACGGTGTAATGAAGATATTCTTTGACCTCAAGTAAAGTGGTAGCATTTTGATTTGTCATTAACATATCACGAAGTACAAACTGACAGATACAATTACATATGACAATATTTCCTTCTTTTTTTTGTTTTCACTACTATTTACAGTACACAAAATTGGAGGAAGGGTTCAGGAGTAGCAATCCAGTACACAAGTTGTCATAATCAAGACAACCCAAGGAATGTCAACTTGTCATGACAAAAACCAGCAGTCATAAACGTTTATGACATTGACATAATGTTTATGACACGTTTATGACTGTGTCATGTCACAGTTATGACAGTATCATGTCACTATTATGACGATACCTTCAAGTAAAGTGTTACCAAAAATATTAAGGAAAAAAAAAAAAATGCAGGTAGCTGAAGGTGAGATGAAAAGCCGTCCATGATAGTCATTATAGTCATTAAAATGGACGTAACGCCACACATTAAATCTGAGAAATGTCAGAAGAAGTGGGCTGAGAAGAAAAAAAGAGAAAAGATGAAACCCTGCCTGCTTTCTGTGTGAAGTGCTTTTAGAATTATTGGTTTTGGAAAGTCAAATTCAGTCAGGTCAGGCCCTATTTTGACGCTGAAAAGTGTTTTGGGGACGGGACACTGTTGGGCCATGCGATAAGCACTTTGGTTGAAGCATAGTGACACCTTTATAGTCAGTATGCTGTCCTTTGTATTGGCAGACATGAGGCGCTCGGTTCTCAGGCCTTGTTGAAGAAACAGAGCTGGTGTTGGGTTTCATTTGACTCCATGCAGGCGGTCCTGGCCTCATAAATCCACTCCCAGGGTCCTTGTAGTGCTGTCTCCACACACAGAATGACTATTACAGTGTCTTTGATTGGAACAGGACGAGACGAGCTTTGTTTGAATCGCTGTCTTTGTCTTTCCGCAGGCATTGTATAACTCTACTTAAGTCCACATCAATTGCTGCTTTTACTTTCTGAACTTTGTAGTCCACATTAGCACTAGTGGAAGAGCTCATGCACAGTAAGATTGCAGCAACCGCAGTGTCAGATCCCGTTGTGGAGCAAATTCTTTATCCTAACAATGAGAAAAACAGGTACAGCCCCACACACGTGTGTGTGCTGCTGACATAATGGCTCCTGGCAGGCAGTAACTCATACACTTCTGTCCCTGTGCCCCAGAGAAGATTTTAACAGTTGGCCTGATTTGTTGCGTAATATCTGCTGTTTAATGAAGCCTGAAATATGGTGGCTATTTCAGAGTTTCCCAGTATTAGGTTGGAATTCTCTGTAGGCCTCCAGTTGAGGCGTTTTTAAAGCACAAGAGGCTCTTAAACCCATCAGCTGTTTCATATTCTGCTCTTTCAAGGACACTTTTACAATGTGGGCCTTATTTTCAGTTTTTATTCCTTATTCCTTTGGGTTATTAAAGCATTTGAACCACCAGGTTGATTATAAAGACTATGGCGAAACTGCAAGACTGAAGGAAATTCAGACTTCCCCCTAAAAGTGTACAGAACAACATAGGCAACACACTTGTAGAGATCTATCTTGTCTCAAAATGATATACCTGTCAAACTCACTGCAATAAAAACAGGGAGAAGAATTATGGGAAATGTATTCAATGGAGTGAAAAGTACGTTGCCTCTTTTCCCTTGTTTCTGCTCACCATTCTCCTCTCAGAAGGTCAGATTCACCACCACTCCTGCTTCCTGTTGTGTCGTTTAGTGTGATCGCCACTTTGCCTGACTATGTTGTCAAGACCCACAGTACTACTGAACTTTAGTCGGGACCCAAGCTTTGTACACAGTCCAACTCAGCCAAAGAGAAGGATCTGTTTCAAGTTTAACCATGTTATGTAAATGTGATGTAAAAGTTTAGATCCCAATAAGTTCATCGAACCATCCATTTTTTCTGCCCAAATTCTTCATGGTCCAATTTCCTGACTCTCTGAATTGGCCACGGTGGTGAACACACAGTTTTACAATGCTGTTACAGTTCTGCTTCAGTATATAGTCTAGGTAATTATGTTTAAACCAACAGGCCCAGCTCTTCTGTACATGACTGGGTGCTGAATTTAAAAAAAAATCATTAATGCAAGAACATTTTGGGTGTCTTTTGCAAGCTAAAGAGAAAATAACTTGCCTGAAAATGTCTTGCATTATTATATCCATCTGTTTAATTTAATTGATTTTGAATCAAAACTTGTTTAAAACTTACCAGAATGCTTAACTGGTGATGCTACTTCTGTTGCAGGTTACACAGTTTTTGTAGAATTGATGTTTTGGGAATATCAGGCTTCATTTTTTTTTACTTTCAAGCAAGATGTTTTTGATGCCCTTGGCACTCGCTCCTAAAGCTATTTCTAAGAATCAAACAGTATTATAACAACCAAAAGCAACTAAAGATGGAAATTTCCTTTTAAGGGACTATTTCGCTTTTATTGCAACGCTGTCACAAAATGCATCAGTCAGGTTCAGTGACCTGCCAAGACAGTGACCTGCTAAATATGTTGAACTGGACTCATCGAGCTGATTTCAGTGAGGCTACACACTGAGGTATTCACCTTTATCATGCTGTTAAATATGGATTTTGGACAATGTGGGCCTGTCTGGTCGGTATGGGCTGGGGAGGAATGAGCAGCTATTATTATCCTGCTTTATGTCTCTGGCAGTGCAGTGGTGTCAGTCAGAGGCCGGCGGTGGAAGCCAGGGGCCGGTTAGGACTGCTTGGCTCTCTGAGGTGCTTCATCTCGGGGCCGAGGCAGCGAGACCTCTAACTGAACCGCAGCCGTTTGGATGGAGAAGTGCTGAGGCAGCAACCCATTTCACTGGGTGGAGTTCCCATACTATACTATAGGTCTTTAAACAAGAAGAGGTGGCGGTCGGCTGTGAGCCAGGGAATGACTTTATTATCATGCAAAACATCGTCCCAGAGCTTCACACATCATTGTCAATTATGTTGTTTTATTCCACACTTGTTCCTCGGCCGCGGTAGTTAGCACCAAGCATCTGTGATCAATTTGTGGCGATTTATGTGTCAAAAATGAGTCCGTGCTTTAAAAGCAGCGTGCGTCTGCGTTTCACCGTGTCGTATTGGGTGTTGGCGAACAGACTGAGCTCCAGGATTCCTCAGATTCCTCTTAGTAGAAGCCAGTGATAAGGGGAAATGTGAGGTAAGGAGAGGCCTTAGTGTTCCGACAGCAGTTCGCAGCGCTGATGGATTGAGGTGAATGTTTGAACACCAGACAGACATAAAGGAGCAAATGGCTTTTATGAGCAGCATGATTTATCTATTGAACAAGTTTTGTAGAGCTCCACCGGCTGGATTTATGGCACTTGACACACGAACCGGCTATCAGTGCTGAGTTTAGATGTTTGGCAGAGCTCCACGGTACTTTCACACAAAGGAAGCATGAAATATTAGCATTATTTTAAAAGGTTTCCGTATATTAGGGAGGAATTGGGTTTCCTTTTCCAAGATGTCTCGCAGTATAGCCAATCGCTTTTCTCCTTACCTGGAACTCTGCTTTCTGGAAAGATTGCGGACAGCCAGGCTCTCCGCTGCTCCGGCTGGAAAGTGATAGAGAGCGATAAAAGACAAGGTTGCCGAAATGGTTGCACAATTTCACTCATAGTTTCAATTTGTCAGTGTCCATTAACAGCCTGTCAGCCAGTTTCCATAGATATTTAGATCAGATTTTTACTCAGTCAAGAGCAGGAAACTTTGGAAAATGATGTTAAACTAAAATAAATTGTAGACTAGATCTACTTAGTCTAGATTAATAGACTTTTTCCATATAAAAGGACTTCTAATAAGTATTTTGCTAGATCAAATGTGTGAAATCGATCCAATGATTTGTTTTACAGCTTAATGATTCTGCATTTGGTAAGTAAACCCTACATCATGTAATGTTTTGTATTAAAAAAAAAAACTCACTGGTGACAGAATCTGTTGTGATAGGAAGCTTTGGACGTCCTCTTTTTCTTGCATGAAATGAATGAGGTATTTAAGTTTCAAGTGCAGTTTTAAAACATCAGCAGTCCGTTTAGAGGTGTGGAAAATGTCACTGAAATATCAGTTTTATTCTCCCAAATCATCATGTGACATTCATTGTGTTTTTGTTTTTTTTACATCAGCAATTAAAATTTCTCATTGTTATTATTTGCTTGCGCTGCTTCATGGTTCAGCTGCTCACATTACTACAGCAGAACTAGCTTCTCCTTGTTGTTTACATATGTTTTCTTTTATACTATATACCAGTAACATTAGTTTCACATGTGTGTAACAAGCTTGCAGAGACAATTACTCTGTGTGACTTCGATTTAAGTTGAACTCCTGACTTAGTAAGGGTTGCAAAATTTCGTGAATTTTCAAAGTTGGAAACTTCCCATGGGAATTAACAGGAATTTATGGGAATGAACAGGAATTTGTGTAAATAAGTGGGAATAAACCAGGAATTTACAAAACTCGTCCGTGTCCCACATGTTGACGTTTAATGTCCCTGACAATCAATGTGCCACTTTTTAAGGAGTGGGGTAAAACGTGTTTTCTGTCGTACAACAAATCGCATCTCTTCAGCTTGTGTTAACCACAAAACCTATTTCAGCATCTTACCAAAAACCCAAACGAGTCCTCACTGAGTTTGAGAGGAGGAGTAATATTTAAATCAACATTCATGTTTGCTTAACTTCCCATGGAAAATTTCAGCAAATTTACTGGAGATTTTCCACCCCTTTGGAGCCCTAGTTGTGACTTTACAGAGTGTGGTGGTAAACAGTAAAGAAAAATGGAAATGTAAGGGATGATTTATACCGTAGCTGATACTGTTCGATAACTTTATAGTTCCTGGACATGATTTGGGAGATATGGTCGTTCTGAACTTTACCCTTTTTAAATGAGGAAATATCACTCTTAACCCTTTATCGGGCAAATAACCGTAACTTCAGCAGATATCCAAAATGGGGGTTATATTTTGACAAAAAAGTTGTAAATTTACTAGATGAAAGTGGCAAATCTACAAGAAAAAAAGTCCAGATTTAAGAGATGTAAAGTGGCAAATCTGCGCAATAAACTCAGAGATTTACGAGAAAGTAAGTGGGGGAAAAAGCAACTTTTTTCTCGCAGATTCACCACTTTAAATCTCATAAATCTGTGCATTCTTGTAAACTTTTTTCTCAAAATATTACCCCCCTCCCCCGGGTCTGTTGTCTGTTTTTTTTTTTTTACACATTCCACAGTCCACATTCTGGCTGAAATTTGGAATTTGCAAGTATTTCAATGAGTGTCCTATTAAGGGTTAAAAAAAACATTGTTCCAAACTTTTAACTTCTTTTCTTTTCTTTTTCTTTTTATCCATTCCGCCATTCATGAAATCGTTTTGACTAAATGTTCAGGGTGGCAACAGCAGCTTCCCCATGCTGCTTGGCGGTATGTTCATCATACTGTACTCACATTTCCATAAGCCTGTTTATCAGATCAGGGACACTTCCTCTCAGATCATTTACACCAACGAACTCTCTCCTCATGAAGCCTTCTCTCTTTCACTCTCTCTGTTCAGTTCAGTGCAGTGATACATTATTAACATGGGGTTTTGACCAAAAACAGGATGCTAAAGCTTATAGTCTAAAAATGAAAAAATAATAGGTAACACTTTACAATAACCATCATTTATAAATGGTAAACAGATCATTTATAAACCTTATATAGGCCATTTAGAATGGTAAATACATAATTTATTAATGTTTAACTAACTACATCATTCACAAATGGCAAATATATGGTATATTAATGTAACTTTATAGTTACTTTACCATTAAAACACAGTTAAATTATAATTAAATGTTTATTAATAGTTTTAGTTGCACTCATTATAACATTTTTAACACCGTATTAAGTATGTTAATGATTCATATACCTTTAAGAAATTGGTTTAAAACATTTAAAGATTAAATATGTATAGCACTTTGTAAATGGTTAATAATTGGTTAATAAACCATCTATAAACATTACTTAGTTGGTTATTGTTAAGTGTTACCAAATAATAATAATATTATGTTCTGAGAAATTACAGAACAAACATTCAATACATTCAAAGAAGTTATATTCTGCATATTCAATGAAAACAAATGAAACCCGCAGATCCACAGAAGCGAGTGGGCTATAAATCTAACACTGTGAAGTTCTCAGCAAACATCTAAACATGTAGGGATCTTAATGTGTGCGTAAGTGTGTGAGAAAATCATCACCTGTCAGTTTCAGTGACATTAAGCTCTTGCTCCCTTGTTTGATTGAGAGTCAAACTGTAATTAAAAGAGATTATGCACTCGAGAAACCACAACATGATCAAAAGCAGATTTGTGTTGAGGGAGAGCGCGCTCGTGCACAGTTCACCCAAATGCTCATGTTAGGTTTGGGTGCGGTTTTCTTTAGTATAGAAGCTATGATTTAAAGCACCGCTGTGCTGTCAGCCATGTGTATATCATACTAAGTGGCTTGTTTGACTCGGTCTTTTTCTCCTGATCGGCCACATGTATAAGTAGAAGGAGCTGCTGGTGACAGAAGTGTTTTTCACCACTGTTGGTTCCCTTTTTGACGTTTGTTTTTCAAATCATAGCCTCACTTGAAAGGCATCGGACTCTCCGCGTTATTATAGGTTTATGTTGCATGGCCACTATTTTAAATATTTCAGCTTTTTTTTTTTGTTACTCAAACACTTAAACACTCGCAACTTAAACCTCAGATGTCATTGCTAGGAAGCCATTCAGAGGCTTGAGTCAGAGCTGTAGCTGTTGCAATAATAATTTAAAAAAACACAGAGCCATAGTTGATGAATTCAACCAAAAGTGAGCCACAACCCAAAAATTGAAGCTGATTCAACCTGCTTAATGTTTTATCAGGTTTCCACAAAACGTTTTGTTGAGTTTGTGCTTGATGTTATATGTACAGTACAGGCCAAAAGTTTGGACACACCCATCTCATTCAATGCATTTTTCTTTATTTTCATGACTATTTACATTGTAGATTTTCACTGAAGACATCAAAACTATGAATAAACACATATGGAATTATGTACTTAACAAAAAAAGTGTGAAATAACTGAAAACATGTCTTGTATTTTAGATTCCTCAAAGTAACCACCCTTTGCTTACTAGAATATAAGACATGTTTTCAGTTATTTCACACTTTTTTGTTAAGTACATAATTCCACATGTGTTCATTAATAGTTTTGATGAATTTACAATGTCAATAGTCATGAAAATAAAGGAAAAACAAACAAACTTTTGGCCTGTACTGTACACGTAAAAGAAACAAATATTTTTAACACAGTTGTTCATCTTTTGTTCTGATGATCCAACTAAGAAAGGTTACACTAAATGTATGTTCCAGGTACTTTAAAGGGTTCTTTACTGGTCAAACAGATGTTTCATGACAGCCAGAACTAGTAGAACAAACAAACCCTGGACTAGAAATGAGGTTAGAGCAAGCAGCCGTTTATAGAAAAATATTGCATCATAAAGTGTGCAGTGGCAAACCAAATATGACAAAGTGGTTCACTGTGCTTGATGCTGACTGGTTTGTGCCGACCCCATCAGTGCTATGGTTTCTTTTACAGCACATAACTGCTACCTTATGTTTATCTATAACAATATCCAAAATATGAAGTCACTCCAGCTGTTGCCTTTGGAATAAAGTCATTTTTAAATGTCACGTTTTTGTTTTTTTACACAGAAACACATGTAACAATGGTGTACCAAAGGCTTGAATGTTATAAATTCAGACTTCTGGTTTCACAATATTTTCTACCAGATATTTTGATATCAATACTGCGACAATATTGCAGGGAAGACACATTTTCACACCATGAGATTTTTGATAAATAATCATCTGTAATGTGGATTTAGTGACAGCAACATCATTTTACTGTGTTCAACCTATTAAATCCAGCAAAAAAATGACATTAAATGTCATATTACAATATAATGATGTCCGAAATCTAAGACAATTTTACTCCTGAAAGCCCGGACACGGCAAAGTATATATAAAATGGTTGTTTTTCTGTGCAGGTCATCACAGGTTGAGCGTTGCCTCCCTATAACCTGATCCTCCGCAGCACTAAATACGGACTTTAACCCAGTGTAACAGAGACACAGCAACACAATGACACAAAGAGGCCAGCAGTGTTTAAAACATGTTTTTACCCATGTCCATTTCTTTGTGTGAGTGGTCCCTGAGATCAGAGAACTGTCTGTCAAGGGGACACTAAAACAGTTGTGTGGAGGGGGAGACAGGGTGGGAGAGAAGACGGAGAGTTTCCGACAGATACCACTCCCTCGCCACGCGTGAACTGATGTGAATTTAGGTGACGAGGAGGCTTTAACCCCTGGGAAAGGATCTGTAAGGGGAAAAAGGGACGGAGAGGGCTGAAAAATGGGATTGACCCTTAACCCTCAGAGTCGGTAATGTGATCCTGCTATCTCTATTGTGGAGGGAGCGGGGTGGGGAGGAGGTCACCGGGGGGAAAGGGAAGGTAGCCGCTACGCCGCGCTGCTGATTAGAGCTTCCTGTGGTCAGCCACAGAGCTGAAACACAAATGTACACACACAGAGGTGCTTTTCAGACAAACAGTACATTGAATGTGTGAGCACAAATGTTGCTTTTTCTTCAAACATTTGACAGTGTAGTCAGAATCACAACATATCTCATGTCAGACAGGGCTGTACTGCAAAAAGCCCCTCTACAAACACGCCAGATATTGTGTAATCTGGAGAAATTTGAAAATACCTGAAAAAGAGCCAAGCCAATCAGGCCATAACGAACTCTATCTGACTGGAAAGGCTTGATATAAGCAATGAAACTTTAGAAACTTGGGATAAAAGTAATTGAAACCAGTGCTTGTCTTTTAATTCAGCTCGTGTAGGAGTTAAAGAGAAACTTTTTTTGTAACGCTTTATATTAAGGTCCTTGTAATAACCATTAATTAACGATTAATTAAGGCCCTTGTAAGTCCTTACAAGATGCTTATTAACATTACTGTGTGTTTATAAGCCTATATAAGTGTTAATAATGGCATTATAATACAGCTAATAGCAGGCTATAAGAGATGTATAATAAGAACATTAATAAAAGCCTCACGAGTATCGTATAATTCTTCACAATGGCATTACAAACACCCATAACCCACTCATTATGTCTTTGCCGTGCCTTTATTAATCTTTTGTTTGCTTATTGATATTAAAATATACTTTATTGCTCATTTATTATAAGTTAACTATGCACTTGTTGACAGTTAACTATGTTTTTTGCAGCTAAAGGGATCTAAAGCAAGAACAATGCCTTATTACTTGTTAATTAACACTTTTTTTTGCAGATTTTTAACCGGCTCTGTGTCATTGCAGTATAGTTTATGGAGATGGAACAGTGTTAGCTCTCTCACTAGCCAGCAGAAACCCACTAGATGACACACTGGTTGAAAATCTGCAAAGTTTCCATCTAAAAATACATGAATTATTTGTGCTGCTTTACACCTGACGACAAGGAGCTTCACCTGGAGGTTGTAACTCAAAAATCAGTTTATGTCCTCTCCATGTCACTGGTACAGGGACTGGCACAGCTGCACCGTGAAACTGGGCCTCTGCTGCCCAGGTGCACATGGCAGTAAACCTGAAAACATGTCATTACATAAAATAGTGCTCGACTTGTTTCAAGAAAATTCTATAATTTAGCAGCATTTTCCTAATTCTAATGCGGCAACCTCACCTGCTGGTGAGTTGTAATAATAGTAATTCATTTTAGTAGCGCTTTAAAAGGTACTCAGAGGCTTCTTACATGGTAATAAAAACATAAACCACAAAATCGACAACAGTATAAAAACAACAGGAGTTGTACATATTATCAGATCTACCAATCAAATCAGTAAGAGACATTAAATCAGGAAGATACCATGTTTGAAATCACTCCAGATTCCTTTTCTAAACTGCCACCACTTGCGTATGTCATCTGCATATAAATAGTTTATGTTATCGCTTGACCTTTATTGTTTTAGCCCTTTAAGATTTCAAGAAAATATGAAAATGAGAGGGAGCTTATCTACAGAGAACACTGATTTTAAAGGCGAGCCGAGCGTCACCGGTATAGACGGCATGCAAAAGAGCCGGGGACGTTGCGTCATCACTAACCTATAAGGATTTGAATATGTCAGGGGAGGACGTGATTTATGCTTTGGGATGCACAACTCTTCTCTTTCCGTCTTCCCCACAAAAAAATCCCCCACGTCTGACGTTGAAGTGAGGGAGGGTAACTTTTTCTTGTTGCAGATCTCTGTTTGCATAGTTTTTAATATTATTTTCACAACAACAAAATAATCGATGTTGAGGCTCAACACCAGACAAAACAGCTTGGCAAATACAAACACACTGATGCCCAGCAGCTCATGTTCATTTTTGTTAAAATCTCGTATAATGTGTCTGTTTTCTTGCACACTAATTAACCTCATATTTCCACTCTTCAGGTAGCAAATAACTCAATCAGCTTGTGCAGGTCTGAGTGGAGAGGTTGGGCTCTCAGGGGCTGAAACTTGGCTCTGCTGTGATTTATTGTTTAATTGAGCTGACTCGTTAAACTTGGCTGTAATTGATGCAATAAAAAAAAGCCTGGCCGCCAGCCAAACGCTCCGTTGTGTAACACCACAGTATGCAAACAACCATACCTGATAATATTATAGACTACAGCAAGCAGAGCTGTGCTTCCTGGTGGATTCTCTGTGCTGAAACTAACCGAAAGAAAAGTGAACAGTTTGTGCAGCAGCTTCAGCCTGCTTGTAGGAGAAAGAGAGATTGTGGATTGTGTGTGTGAGTGTGTGTCTGGCAGTTTGGTATTTCCTGAAGGAGTTTCCTCCTACCGTCAGAGCGGAACCACCCTGGGCCCCTCGGCAGTCCAACCCACAGACTGACCCGGTACTGCTCCCAGAATGAAACACAGAGACACGGCAGCCGTGTGGAGCCACGTTAGATATGAATGTGTGTGGATATAATGGAGCATTGATAAAGATGGTGACAAACAGTAGAGAAGGATGTTATTAAGGCAGGAAAGCGTCGTCTCCAACTCCAATTCTGCTTCAGGCTGCAGGCAGCTATCCAACAGTCTGAGAGGCTGGTTGTTTTTTTTTTGTTGCCTGTATTTGCGTATTTCGCAGTTATTTGTCACATGGTGTCAGCGGCTTGATGGATAGGTGTGTCTTCTGCACCTTTACAGTAATTCCATGGCCACGGTTTGCCCCAGAGATAGCGAGGGAGCACCAATGATCGCAGGCCAGGATTCCTGTGCTATCAGCCGGCCTTACTCGGCACGGGGCCTGACGAGAGAAACCTGCCAGATGAGGTGGAAAGAGAAGGGGAAGAGAGGGAGAGCCTTGTTGACAGGGTGAGGGAGAAAAGGGTGAGCTATGTCAGCCTGTGTCTTTGCCCCCTAGTCCCAGCTGGCCTTGATTACCCAGAGTTCTCCAGTGAGCAGCTTCGGGGAACATGGCCGTCGGACTGTCAGAGGGGAAGAGGTTCTGGGCAGGTTTTCAGACCTCAACCCCCGGGCTGAACTGAGAGCAGCTCGCCTACAGTGCTGTCACATTTTTATAAATGATGCTGTTTTCTGGTTTGAACGTTGAGTTATAATGTGAGGATTAGGACAATGAAAAGAGTATTTGAAAAAAATGATATCTGCCAAAAGTTCCTGAAGCCCGCCCCTGTTCTGTACGCAGCATTTTTGAACATCTGTGTTTTGACATCATTTTCATGAAGCCTGTTGCATGTGCTGCTAGATGGTTTATTGAACTACATGAGAAGCCTTCACTTTCAAAAATACCTGGCAGGTGATTGGATGAACCATTTGTCTGTCACCGTCCATTATCAAAGCCAAGAAAAGCCTCCAGTGCCGCTCTTAGCTCTTTAAATGAAGAAAAAAAAAACAGTTCTGGTATAACTAATGCTATTACACCCTCTACTAGGGTTGTCACGATACTAAAATTTTCAACTTGATACCGATACTCAATACCATTGTCGATACCACAAGTATAAAAACAAAGACCCCAAAATTTAACAGAAATATTTTTATTAACAAGAAAAATGCAACATGTAAAAAATTTACAGAACCACAGGTTAAATATTTATAATAAAAAACAGTTGTGCAAAAAGAAACTACAACTATGATAACAAGCTTCAGATACTCGATACTTTTGAAAATGAGTATCGTATAAGGATACAACGTTTTAGTATCGATACTTTTTTGAGTATCGATACTTTTGACAACCCTACCCTCTACACTCGCCTCTCTGTGTCGTCACACACACCTAAATCACGCCCAGAGCTTTTTAATGATATTTTTATCCTGCTATTCTCATGTGATCTTGTGACAAACTAGCTGCCTATCAAGGTAAGCTGCTGCCTACCTACCCCAATAAGAAATTTAAAAGCTGTAACCCTTGTCCTACAGATATTCAAGGAGGGTTGAATCAAGAGAAACTGGAATTGGTTAAAGATGTTTGAAGATGTTTTGCTTCTCATTTGAGGTATTTAAACACCTGGGGACTCCCTGACAGTCTAGAACTGAAGATGCCCCTTAGATGAGAGCTGAAACATCCTCAAGGATCCCAAACCAGTCCAAGTCCAGATGCTCTTGATGGATAACAAAGGCCTGGATGGATAAGATTCTTCACAGACATCACCCAGATATATCGCTTGTCACAGAAAAGAAAAAAAACATTGACAAAACATTGAGAAAACCATTTAGAGTTCAAAAAAGTGAGTGGAAATGCCAATTTTTGGCCAATTACGTGAGGAAAATATTAGAAAATGGCGTGTAACAGAGAACAAAGTTTTAAATTAAATATGAACCTAATTTAAAATGATTTTATAAAATGGTTGACTGAGTTCTGTTGTCTCACGGTATTTCATCATTTCGCCCGACCCACTGCATTCTTTTTCACTTTAGAGAAACACTGACAGCAGCTCACGTGCCAAAATAACATTTTCCCGCTGTAAATAATCTCCCATTGCAAAACAATAAAGCAGTCCAATCCAAATATTCAGAGTTTTTTTTCTTTTCTTTTCAAACAGGCAATTGTTCTTTGGCTTGAGTGGGCCTTGCGTCCTGTTTGTTTGCTTCACAATATTTAACCATAAAGACGAGTTTTATTGAGAGGGATCCTAACTCCAACACTCTTTACTTTACAGGAATATAGTTCTGCATTAATTTCATGAAATAATTTTCACTGTAGCATCTGTTCTGTCAGGATATATTACTCCAACAGTGTCAGCTGTGGCACCTAGCATGGTTTAAAAAGCTTAATTATAAACACAAGTTATTTTATACATATGTAATGATAAGAAAAATGACCAAAGAACTTGATTTTCTGATGAAAAAGTCTAATTTTAAGTCTAAGTTTAATGAAGGCATTTGTTGGCAGAAAGTGTCTCTTTCTTAATCCAAAAACTATATTTCAGAAAGTGTCGCTTTACGCTAATTAAGGTTTTGATGACTAATGAATAAAAGGCTCCATGCATATGCAGCTGATGTAAAATAAGGCAAAAGTTGCTTATGATAACATGTTGATATGCAAGTGTTGGAACTTGGATATGTTATAATTTAACAACTTTTTGATGGCATTTTTGGGCTGCAGAACACTGCGATAGTTGTTAGTACGAGAAGCCACCTCATAAATACATTAGATGTAGTACTTGTGATGATGTCATCCCTCTGGTGTCTCGTCTTCATTGTAATCAGCGCCAGAAGGAGAAAACACGAGTGGAACTGAGAGCCCAGACTTTGAGAATGACAGGAAAGGCAGGAAGGAAGGAAAGGAAAGGAGGAAAGTGAGTGAGGGATGGAGGTGTAGCACCGGCTCACAAGCCAGCAGCTGAGATTTTAATGTGTGTCTTTGCGAGTGTGTGTGTGTGTGTGTGTGTGTGTGTGTGTGTGTGTGTGTGTGTGTGTGCGTGTGCGTGTGTGTGTGTGTGTGCGTGTCATATGTGTGTGTCTTACAGCAGTGTGTTTATAAATCACAGGAGTCAGGCAGTGTGTGTCTTGCAGGCCGGTGTTTCCTGCAGTGTAATCTGAGTCTCTGGTGGAATGTGTGAACCACATCCGACTCCACTCCACTCGAGCCCCTGACTCACTCAATTTCCCACTGTAAACAACCCGGGGATTCTGCACCGGGACAGGTAGAGTCACTTTACCCTCCCTCAAATAATAACAAAATACAGGAATTGCTTTCGAAATGAAAGCACTTCAGATTGAGTGGTCAGCGAAAGTCAGTGCTGGATAATGATTTTTAAACTGTGACTTCTATTCAGTGTTTTCTGCAGTGAACCTCAAACTCTATTACTTTTTCATTTTGCGCGCGCGTGTGCGTGTGCGCATGTGTGTGTGTGTGTGTGTGAGAGAGAGAGAGGTTTAGAATGAGAGGTTAATTGTAGAGTGACCTCTCTAATGTCTTTCCCTGGCTTGTTATCTTGATTGGGTAATTAATTCTGTGGCTGCTCTCTTCAGTCACCCCAGTATTCACACACTCATATGTCTTACACACACACACGCACACACACACACACACACACTTTCAAACCCTCCTGAACTCAGGAGCCCCAACATTCCTGTAACCCTAAGGCTGCTCTGTCGCATTACTTTTCCTCTCTCTCCCTCCCTCTCTCTCTCTCTTCGCTGCAGAGGTGGAAGAAGTATTTGATTTTTCACACATGCAAAAGTAGCACAACTTACATCCTTTTCAAGTAAGGAACTTCATTAAAATAGCATTTAAAGAAAAATATTTCTTTCTTTCTTTCTTTTTTACAGCTTTGTTTTTACTTTGTTGCTCAAGTTGTCTGTTCTCTCAGTTATAATGACGTGGCACAGACAATGAGACAACTGTTAACCTACATCTTAACGGCTGTATTTGATGTTAAAAGTGAAAGTGACACTCCCACAGTAACGCTCGTAAGATTTAATTACACTATTAGAATTGCACAGTGAAAATTATGGTGGTTCAACCGGTCAATCAGTCTGTGAACTGTGATTGATACTTACAACTAACAATTTAGGTCATAATTGTACCTTTCCCCTTTGTTCTCTCTTACGTTATGCCAATGTGTTTGTCTGATCGTCTGGCCTATTTGTCAGCCATGTTGTTCTGAGTTATAGGGAGGAGTCAAAGGAATGCAGATCGCAACATGAACAGCAGATTTATGTTAGCAGTATGCTAATTTTTGCATTCACGTTGGTTGGAAACTTATACGATTCATAAACACAACATTACAAAAAAAGTGTGGAAACTTTTACATTGTGCATCACAACATTTTCACCAGAAGCCCTCTGGTCACGAGACTTCCTTATGGCGTTTCGACATGAAAAATTAAGCAGTGTGTTTCCTGTCGTAAGCTTCCCTTTAAAGTACTGGCTTGAAATTCCATGCCGGGTTTTGTTTGATGATTAGAGGCGGAGTAAAACCGGAGATAAGGTCAAATATATTTCGTATAAATATATAGAACTAAATGCTATCCTCATTTTACCTCTTATAAGTTATATGTGTAACCCGTGTTAACGTTTGCAACATTTAAAACTCTTTTTTGAGCATGATCTTGTTTGGAAAGTAAAAAAACATAATTCTCGAAATCTAATTTTATGTTTTTGGGACTAAAAATGCTGATCCAGTAAGTCAAAGTGAAAGAAATAATTATCAGGCCATATCGGTGAGGTTGTGCTGAAAGAAATAATACCTAACATGGCATGGTAAACATTTTTTGAATGGTATATACAGGCAGAATGGAAAGTATTCATATATTGACAATAAAAGCCCAAAACTCAAAAGGGTCAACAAAGCAGGAATGCACATAAAAAGACACTTGTATCCACAGGTGTGATGCTGCATGTTGCAATTTAAATAAAGTAATGCTGCACAGCGCCCCCAAAATGCAGACGAATACGAATATGAAAACTTTATTATCCACTGAGTGGAAATTCCTCTTTGGTTTCACCAGAGACATGTCTCAAAACATACAGAATAAATAGTAAAACAATAAAGAAAAAACATTTCAAGGATAGAAAAATATAAAATAGCCTACAGCAATAACTGTACTTCACACATTACCCATTCAAGTACAAGACATTATGTTGCGATGAAGATGATGTCATGGCAGTCTCACTGTTTTAAGCGTTTCTATAGCTGGGAATCGCGCTTACAATGACAGAGCTGGCACTATCTATAGTGGGGGGAAAAGACCTGGTAGCAAAAGTGAGAAACGTACCAAAATATGCAGTGGAAATAAGGCAATGTTGCATCTTGTTCTGTAGTTTAATCTACAGTTCTTAAGATTTTTTAAATGAAGAATGAAATAGCATAATATGTATGTACTGAAGTAAAGCACAAGTACCTCAAAAGTGTACTGAAGCACAGTTTAGTTACTTTCCTGCCTTGTCACCTCCCCTTCTTTGAGACACTTTGGATTTTGGAGCATGCTCTGTCTGCGGGATGGAGAGACCACTTCCTCTGAGCGGTAGACAGCTCGCTGTTTTTCTCCCGGCTTTATCACTCTATCACCAGCCAACAGACACAGAGAAAGAGAGTTAGTGTGAGAGAGAGAGAGAGAGAGAGAGAGAGAGTGGGTGAAGGAGTCTCTCCTACACACTCACACTCTCAGGTTCTGGCTCTCCCTGTTTGGGCACGATGAGAACGGCAGATTATTGGGGCTGATAAGATGAGGAATGCTGCTCAGAGAGGAAACGCCGTTCTGGAGGAGATGTAGCCTATAGAAGACTGGTCCCTCCTCCTCCTCCACATGTGTCATTCAAACCCCCCCTGCAGCACCGACACTGGCTCTTCCTCTCCTTCTGTCTTCACGCTGGATGGCAGGATAGAGACGACAGGGGGAAGAAGGAAAGGGAGCAAATCTGTTGACCCAGGGCCGATGGGCATGCCCATTCAAGCCTCTCTTTTCCTCCTGCTCGCCCTCCTTTTTACTTTTTACTTCAAAACTGTTCCATAATTAAATGCTTAATTCATGACTCTTTAGCAGTGTCACTGCGTTCCTAGTAATGATTTTCCACTGAAGAAATATTCCTGAGGGAGAAATGTTTAGATTATCCAGAATAGCCAAAGAACTGTATTTAGAATAGATGTTACCATTAACTTTAATCATTTTTCACCATTTTTTTTGTGTTGGGCTGAAGAAAAAAACCTTAAAAACCTTAAAAACCACCAAAACGTTCCCATGGATAAACACCATTAATGGAAAGTAAGATTTCTTTTAGTGTGTTTTGACTACTCTATTTAAAACATTTAATCTATTTATGAGCCTTAAAACATTTTGCATTCATTTTACCATATTTTTAACATTAATCAGCGTGTGTTTTATAAATGTATAGCGTATTTAAAGGCCGGATTAAGTATTTAAGAAGTATTAATTCTGTGAAACCAAATGTTTCCATTTTCTTTCATGTTATCAGAAAAGATACCAGAAAAGTTAGAAGAAAATGTTTTTTCCTCTTCTCCGTCCTCTTTATTGCCTCACAGTCCCTTTGATTTGTCCTGCAACCTCTGACCTTTTTTAATATCATCAACAAATATAGCAGATTAAATAATCTATTCTATTATTTTACCAACAAAATGGAGACAAACATCCAAACCTCCCATATTTCCAAAAAAAGTATCAAATATTTATTGATCACCATGCTGCTACAAGCTGTGTGAGAGTTTAGAGCATCCTGTAAATGTGCGTATATAAAACCAAGCATTCATCTGCAGGAACCAGACTGGATGCAGAGAATGAGCGATGGATCAGAGAGGAGGGAGGAGGTTGTACGTTCGCATGTTCAGAGAGCAGCTGGGGTGAAAAAGAGCGAGAGACTAATAAATAGTGTGTTGGGAGCTGAGGGCTGCAGATTTTGTGTGGAACCACCTCGCCTAACCCCGACACTGCCGAGAGCTCAGCCAAGGCCTGAATTAGACCACATATATCACCTCCACTGTGTGTGTGTGTGTGTGTGTGTGTGTGTGTGTGTGTGTGTGTGTGTGTGTGTGTGTGTGTGTGTGTGTGTGTGTGTGTGTGTGTGTGTGTGTGTGTGTGTGTGTGTGTGTGTGTGTGTGTGTGTGTGTGTGTGTGTGTGTGTGTGTGTGTGTGTGTGTGTGCGTGCGCGCGCGCGTGTGTGCGCGCGCGTGTGTGCGTGCGCGTGTGTAGATTGTTTAGTTTGTGTGACAGAAGGCCAAAAGGGGCAGGAGGTTGAACAGATTTTCTCTTCAATAGCAGATGAAACCAACATTTCAGGTGGCCTATTTTTTTTACTTTTATATGAAGTTGTTTAGTTACACTGTTGTCTGACTGCTTTGTGTTTCTTTTACCGTCTGACTCTGTTGTAGTGTTGTTGCCATATTCCCACAATCTCAGAAACTAACTTGAGTAGTAATAATAATAATAATCTTCATGGTACCACTTTATATTAAGGTACACGTATTCAACATTAATTAGTTGCTTATTAAGTAACATATTGGCTCTTAATTAGTCTTTATTAAGTACTTATTAATGCCTTAATCTGCATGGCCTTATTATAAAACCAGTAAGACTTTAACTAAGAGTTTCCTCAGAGTTAACCTCAGAATTGTTGCTCATTAGTAGTAAGTAAGGTTGTTGTATATGAGTTATGATCTTAATATGTTTTGCTTTGTATGGACTTTATAAGGTGGTAGTACCAAAAGAATGATTATTCTCCCTTAATAACACTTAGTGAACATGGTCTGTTCCTACATCACTACCACCTTATAAAGTCCATATTATAAAGCATGTTGAGATCATAACTCATATACAACAACTTCCTTACTTACTACTAATAAGCAATAATGCTGAAGTTACTGAGGGAAAACTCTTAGTTAATGGCTTACTGGTTGTATAATAAGGCCAGGCAGAATAAGGCATTAATAAGTGATTAATAATGACTAATTACGAGCCAAAAAGGTACTAATGTGCATGCTAATAAGCAACTAATTCATTTTGAATATGTCTATCTTAATATAAAGTGGTACCATCTTTATGTATAAAGGATATTAAGGTTTTAAAAGAAAACTGATACATACAGGGAAGAAAAGATGATTCAAAGAAAATAAAGGAGATCACTTATTCAGCCGACCTGATTTTCTTCCAGCAGATTGTTCCAGAGTCTTGGGGTCCTGACTGCAAACCATCCCCTAATGTTTTCAGCCTGGACTCTAGATCAGATAAAAGACTTCTGCCTGAAGGTCTGAAAGTACCTGCTGGTGTGTACAGTACTAAGAGGTCATAGATGTAGCAGGGAGCCAGGCCAGGAAGAGTCTTTAAAGTAATCAGTAAAATCCTAAAAAAATGTTTTAAGATAAAGAGTGGAAAGAAGTTAAAGATTCTCTCTGAAAATATGTAAAAAAAAAAAATTTTTAAATGTCAATTAATTCTAGCAGAAAAAAGCTGAGTTTAGAGCTTGACTTTAAAAGGAACATTTTATTTTTCAAAACAATGTTTTCACTTTTTTCTGTGAAGCCTGTCAATCATATCCTGTTTGGGGTGTCCCTACCACCCAGGTGAGTTGACACTGCACTTAAACACTTTTTGTTTTTCTCTTGGATCCATACTCAAAAATACAAAGCCCAGTTGAAATGTGCTATTCCAGACTTCTCAGAGGAAAACTGGCATGCTTTTTTTTGGTTTGTGTAATCTAGCAATCCTGTGGATTATGATAACATTTTACCCATCAGCCCGGGCTTTACAAGACTGCACTGCAAACTCAGCAATCAAACTGGATTTCAAGCAGGTCCAGTTTATCCCTTATCTAAACCAGTGATTCTCCTTAGGGGGTCTGTGTTACAAAGACACAAGGTTCACAAAATGATGTCTCTTCATAAAATATATTTAAAAATCAGCGTCTGAGGTGCAGTTGTGCAAGAAGACAAGTACAATATACTATTATGTGCATTACTCCCACATGCAGACCTCAGTCAGCAGAGACTCAGAGATGAATCATAGATAAGAATGAACATGCACACAGTTATGCAACACACTGAGTAACCATAAAGGGAACTTTGGTGTCAGTCTGCAGAAATAAAGGACATTTAACACAACTTTCATTTGTGGTTTTGCAATGCTCCATGCACCCTCTTCTAAAGCTTTATTACAGGCACTCTAAACGATAAGAAAAAATATCAAATGAGATGAGAAATATTAAGTGGCTCATTCATATATTTTTTAAACTAAAAAATGTAATCCAGCATGTATCGACCACTGTATCAAGGACTTTTCTTGCTGTTTATTGCATGCAATAAACAACTATATTAAGCGGGGGAAAAGAGGCTAAGTACTGTAACAGTAAGAAACATAAAGTGCAATGTAAGTATAAAAAGAATATTGAATATAATATGAAGAACACCAATATAACAATAAAATTGTCATAAGATTGAATGTGCAGTGTAGATCTTTATTAGGGATTAAACACACAGACATCACAGGTGTGGCCTCATAACAGCCAATGGGAGGCAATCACATGACCCTGATAATAACATGATGTACATAAAAAATAGATTTTGTCCAAGAGCACCCAATATATTTTTCATCCATCTTGTTTCCCCTCTATCTAGCACTGTTTGCAATGTTTCTGGTGAGAAATATGGGTAACGCTTTATAATAAGGTCCTTAATAACCATTAATTAACAAGTAATAAGGCATTGTTCTCGCTTTAGATCCGGTAGTAGATAGTTAACTTATAGTTATAGTTAACTTATAATAGATGAGCAATAAAGTATATTTTAATATCAATAAGCAAACAAAATAAGATTAATAAAGGCATGGCAAAGACATAATGGGTGGGTCATGGGTGATTGTAATGCCATTATTAACACTTATATAAGCTTATAAACACACAATAATGTTAATAAGCATCTTGTAAGGACTTACAAGGGCCTTATTACTTGTTAATTAATGGTTATTACAAGGACCTTAATATAAAGCGTTACCGAAATATGTTATTTTAATTCACACGAGTGATGGAAAAAACTATGAAAACTACAAAAAAACAAGAAGCTGTTCAACAATCATCTACTTTTAAACACGGCGGCTGGGTGTCAAACCCCGACAGGCCCTGCACACAGATTACACGACAATTAAGATAAGGCTGGGTGATGTTTTCCCCTCTCTCTCTCTCCCTCTCTCTCCCTCTCTCTCTCTATCTCTATCTCTCTCTCCCT
Source organism: Centropristis striata (assembly GCF_030273125.1). NCBI lineage: Eukaryota > Metazoa > Chordata > Actinopteri > Perciformes > Serranidae > Centropristis > Centropristis striata. The sequence continues at coordinate 6,970,290 of NC_081525.1, read as the reverse complement.
CTCTTCCCTTCTCCTCTCTCTCTCTCTCTCTCTCTCATGTTGTTTAAAGAATGGAAATTGTGTTCCCCTTTGATGTGTGCTGAAATATGAAACAACCAGAGGCTTGAGAGCACACATCACACACACACACACACTGTAATGCACAAGGCGCTACTTCATCCAAACTTTATTATACTAACGTGCAAACAGACTAAACACACTTTTCACTGGAAATCACTGAACTGCACAGTTTGATTTCAGTGGAAGTGAACAGTCACCTGAGGCCCGTGACTCTCTCTCTCTATCTCTCCCTCCCTCTCTCTCCCTCTCTCCCCCCTCCCTCCATCTTTCACTCTCTCAGTCTACAGCTTTCTGCTGACTCCAGGAATTATGATCTGTTTCCCGTCCGCAGGAATAATAGAATACAGGAGGAGGGAGGGGGGGTCGGCAACAGCTTAGTGGAACAGTAGTGAGGAGTCCAGCTCCACTGTGGTTACACTCTGTGTGTGTGTGTGTGTGTGTGTGTGTCTGCAAATGCGTTTATATCCAGATGTGCAAATGTGTGATATTTTCCTCTTCATTTCCATAAACTTCACACATTAAAAGATTATCCTTGGACACACACACGCACAGAAACACAAATAAAAAGCTGATTAATGGTCGTAAATCGACGCCCTCCTCCCCGTTATCTTGACAGTTAACGCCTCACGTATACAACCACGTGGCCGACGGGCTGCGGATCTCTCTCTAGCTGCCAGAGCCTTCTGGGCACTTAACACTATCGGCAGTTAGATCCAGCCGCTCGAGTGTGTTTGGAGTGTGTGTGGAGTGTGTCCTCAGCCGCGTAAATATTTATCACACGGCTCCCCCAGGAATTTTAATGAGCAGTGATGGAGAGCAATCAACACAGCAGAGCCCAGAGGAGGCGAGGAGATGAAGTGGAGTGCACTTTCTGATGTGATGTTTTGGCTTTTTTAATATCACCGATGGATTTTACTGTTTTCCTGCAGAGATTCACATTTTCCTGCTTTCCTGTTAATTGCTTCCTGTTGTTTTTTTTTTATGTGTGTCCTGCAGTGGTCCCTCTGTAAATCAAGATGTTTACTCTTTTACGATTTGAGGCTGCAGTACGTGTGTGTGCGTGTGTGTGTGCGTGCGTGCGTGGGCGTGTGCATGTAGTGAACATACTCATCAGGGTGACAGGGCCACCCTTTAGAGGTCACTCAACACATTGTGTGCAGGCCAAGCTGCATGGGGAGTCAGGGAAGGAAACCTGAGCTATAACTCACACAGCTCGCTCTCTCACTCTCTCTTACACACACACACACACACACACACACACATGCACATTGGACGTGACCTTTGACCTGTAGTTGGGAGTGGCTAATAACTGTCTTGGATTCCTAAAGATGCAGAATCTCACAATTCATCTAAACGTATTTCTGTGATGTTTTATTAATGTGAAGAAATAATAATAAACTTCCAGTCCCTGAAGTATGCTCACTCACAGGGACACAGACATTTAACCCTCTCAACACCAGTCATCACAAATCAAAATCAAACCCACAGAAAGATGGCGGCATTCCTAAAGATGCCAAAAATATCAGGCTAAATGTAGAATGTTTCCACTGGATGGAACAGTGCAGCCGTAGAAAACATGCAGGCTGGGGTTTTGTATTTATCTTGGTGTAAACATTGTATAGTGTGAATGAAGAGCTTTTATTTATTTAAAATAGTTTTTCTACCTAAAAGCAAATATAAGAGAAACCGTATTATAAGACATTAAAAATGAATCATGCGATGAAGCATAAGACATATTGTAACATCTTATGTATAAAATAGCCATCCAAACATATAAATACTATACTAAAACATACATATTATATATATTACTATTCTCTTATGCATTAGACAACGTTCCGATAAATATAAGCATAATCCGATAATGTGTTAATCCTTTTTGACATATATTCAATTGAACTGTACAAAAAATGGTATATTTGTATGTTCAAACTGATAAACTTTTCATTTTTCTTTCTTTTATTGGTAAGAAATGTAGATGCACTTGTGCTGCCAAAGCATGAAGAGACAAAATGGTGATTTAATATAATCTGTAAATGTCACAACACGATTAAAAGTGCAAATTAAAAAGTTGCATACGTTACCTTTTAGTTTCCTGCTACACGGCCCTTTGGCTTGGGGCCCCTGAAGCCAAGAAATGTTCACTCTTGACCCTTTATCACTTGATGCATTATGTAACAGAGGAGCTATAAGCTCTATGTCTCAGATTGTTCCATTTTAATACAATTAGTTTTAAATCTCTGTACAAAAAAGGACAAACACAAAATTACTCTCTTTCTTTCAAATCATCTTACAAATCTTGAGCTTTATCTTGTGAGAAGCACTTTTATAGTTTATCTAAGTTGTGTTTATCACACTCACAATCAGTTGGTGATTGTACAAAATACAGTCTGTGAATTCAAAATGATTTTATTTGAATTGCCATTTGTTCAACTTTGCAAAGTTTTCAGTGCAATGTAAGTATAATAATTTTTATTTTTTGGAGAAAATAGACAAGTGGTTTGCACACTACCACATGAGTCTCTTATTTCCTGCCTCCAGATGAAACTGGGGGCCTTTTGTGCTGTAAAGTAAGTTGAGGCAATGCTGGTGGAGGTGCGTTAGAAACTGACCAGTGACAGATTTGTGACTCGGAGCCTGAAAGGCTCTCTCTTTTTTTTGTTTGCCCACCTGCACACGCTTTTACCCACTCACACACCTGGCAGGGCTCTGCAGGGAGAACGGACTCTTCCTCTTCGTCCCTTCTTCGTGTCCCCATCGTTGTCGTAATAGCGACTCATCCTGCGTATAAAAAGCTAAAGATCATGTTGAGTTCTTCCATCAAAAACCCCTCAGCGAGGTCAAAGGTCTGAACATCTGGGGACGTGGAGACCATGGGCTCCAGACTCTCACAGCATTCTCGGGCCGTTTTATCTGATTTTCTTTGAAGTCTCCGTAGTCGCAGCCTCGTGTCCACTACTGTACAAATACCAGAGACGCTACTGGACTTCTAAAACCACATCATAGTGTCCCAGCATGCACCCCTCAGAGAGAGAGAGAGGGAGGGAGAAGAGAGTTGTTTTCTTGAGATCGTTTGATGTGTAAGTGGGTGGGTTTTCAGTAGGAGGAAAACTAAATATTATTAGGGACATTTTTTTCTACCTTTCCTTACATTCAAGTGCTGTAGGTGCTTGTGTGTGTATGTGTGTGTGTGATCACATGCTGCTACATGTTTGTGTGTTTGGGGGTCAGCCTCCGGTGTGCCGTGTGATTTATTGAAAGGCCTTGCAGTGATTGCAGAATTCCTTTGCGTTAAATGCCTTCTCTGAGTGCCTTTTACTGCCTGTGTGCTTTATGGAGCATGATCACACTCTATTTGTCTCTCACTTTTACATTTCTAAAGATTATTTTTTATGGCGTCTCGTCTTTATTAGAGTGGAGAGTGTCAGGAAACGGGCAGAGAAGGGAGAGACGGCGAAGGATGGGCCATGCAGATATTGAAGTCAGATGTTTTATTGAAGCTGAAGAGAAATGGCAATCGTCACATCTGTATGTGAGATTGTATCATCAAGGTTATGGCAGGAACAGTCATGTAGTCAAGGGTCATGCTCCGCTCTGATCAAATAATCAACAAGTTCTCCTTTGTCATTCCATACAAACATTACTCTTATTAACCGTCCGAACACCAACAAGGCGTTTCATGGTGTTTTTTGCTCTTTTTACATTTTACTCACTGTGGCCTTGAATTTCACTCCGGTTTATAAAATATATTTAAAGGAATTTAAATATTCAACACTTTCCCAAGTGCCCACAAGTGTCATGAGTTCTGGAAGAAAAATGTAAAGGGGTCTCCACATATTACACATGTTGGACTATTTGCATTTTTACAACCTCTCCTCTCCTCTCTGCTCTCTGTAAACTGCTTGCCTGCTTGATTTTCAGTGAAAATATATAGTGATTTTGACAGAAATATCACAATTTTAAGCTTTGTTTTGCCGTGCAGCTTATGAGGACATAAACCTCAAAGTTGAACTTTGTCTTGAATTAAATTAGCAACTTGAATCGATTGGTTTTTGTATCTTCTGTAGCATCAACCACTGAGGCAGAGGTGTGCTATGGTATTGAATTCCTTTCCTCACATAATATTGACTAAACAAAAGCTCTGGAAACAAAGACTCGTGTGTGTCTGTGTCTGTGTGTATGTGTGTGTGTGTGTGTGTGTGTGTTGTGTAACCCTAAGCTGACTGTTATGAGTAAATGTTCACACTCCACTGTGTGGTGTGTGTGATGATGGCATCATGGTGACAGTAATGATTATGGTAATAAGTCCCAGCTGTGATGTTTCTGTATTACCAATACCAAAATCTGCCCACTCTGAATCCATTAGAAACATCATGACAAATAAAACTCTTACTTTTTCTAACTTCGCATATGAAGCCATTGTAATGCCTCCTCGTGATACACATCAGTCCTGAGGGACTGTGCTGCCTGTAACATGGTCTCAGATTGTGAGTTTAATCTCTGAAATGTGTCTAATGCTCGCAGAGTGAAGGACAATTTTGTCACGGCTAATTTTCGGCTTTCTTCTCCCATTTGTTGTTATTATTACTGCTGCATATTTTTCAGACTGGGGCAGAGCGCTACTTTAAACAGGATATACCAAAAAATGTTGGTGGGTGGGTTCGGTTCCAGATCGGATCCATATGAAGATTATATTGTGCCCCCATCTGTTAGTAGTTCATGTTGAATTATTTGCTACACGCTCTGTTTGGGGTGAGTTCACTTGGCCGCAGAACGCTCTTGTTAGCAGTTTGGAAACGGCTTTTATTCCACTGAGCTGTGCTCTGCAGACAGATCTGCGAGGGTGAGATTGTCTGTCACCTGCAGAAATCCTGGTTGAGAAAGTCCAGGCGCTGGATTAACTTCCTGGATGCTGAACCGTGTGGTTGTCTGCTAAGACGGCAGACTTTAGCAGACAAGGGTCTGATTTCAACAGATGTTCTCCTGCCAAGCTCAGACAGAGTTCTCAGAGGCCAGGCGTGACGATGATGATGATGATGATGATGACGAAGATGGTGATAATACAAGTCATGACTCTTCTATTTCCTGTTAGGCTTTGTATCATTTGAAATGTTGAACATGTTTTTCCACAAAATCCCCTTTTTCATTTCAAAGTGCCAGACTTCAAATAGACTGATTGTGTCTTTAACACAAGCAGCAATACAAATTTTGCATCAGTAAAATGTAAAATTATATTTGATCAAAAAGTTTACAGGAAATATATGTGTAAATATGACCTGCAGTTGGGAATTTAGTATTTATATGGATCGTGTTTGCAGGAATACCTTTATTTTGAAGAGCAGGAAGTTGACAGCTGTTGACAAAAATGTCGATACGAATGCAAGACTTTAGATGCAAGGCTCTGTTTTTTCTACATTTCTATATTCTTTTTAGTAAAACTGCAGCATATTGGAGAGGAAAATGTTCCGGTTGAACGAAGCCCGTTTTGGTTATTTTTGTGGGATCTGAAAGGATTGAAAATCGATCCTTAACTGATCTTTATCTATTTAATTTATGAAATACAGACATCAAACAGTCTCCCATTATAACTTAACTTAGCCTTGCTACAGAGCTTTATCTCGCTGTTAGCTCTTAATAATGAGGACATAACGTTACTAAGGAACTTTATTATTCTCAAGAAAATTACAACCAAGAAACCAAATCTGTTAGTTGCAGCCTTACCAGTAACCTACTGTATGAAAGTTAACTTTATTTCACCATCGTAACATTACAGTTATTAATGTCGCATCGCCACAAATAGATATATTACGTCATCACCTTGCATCCAGCAAAATTGGTTGTAAACTACTGTACTTCTTTTAAATAATTGCCTTTTTAGTGTGTTATATGGCTATTAAGTATATTTTTCTTGTATTACATGCACCAGTCTTGTCTTTAAGGTACCAAATGAGAAGCAGTGCTCCCAATTTCATTGTATATTGTTATACAGTGACAATAAAGGCTTTATATGCTATTCTATTTATGGACATGGAAACACTACTGCCTTTTGCCAAAATCCAAACTAAACAAGTTTTATGATCACAAAGTTCTTAAGATGACCAAATTTGAAGTCAATCGGGTTAAAGCTGTAGGAGGAGTATGTTACAGTATGGAGCCTGAAAATGGCCAAAAAACGGCAAAAACTGCAAAAAAAATGTACATTTAATTCAAGATGGCTGACTTCCTGTTGGTTTTAGGGTATGGGTCCAAGAGGCTTTTTTGTGCATCTCCGCATGTTACACCTGCCTACCAAATTTCGTTTGTCTACATGAAAGCTCAACATTGGGTTCCACTTCATTAAAACCAGACTTGACGCACGTTAAAAATTCCGCAAATTTTTAAGTAAGTAAGCCTGCAAAAAGCCAATTCATTTTGTGATTACACTTCGATTCCAATAGGGTCTTCGGGAAAGTGGTTGATGCTCTGACCCTAATTAAATCTCCTCCTTGTTTTTGTTGGTTGCTGCCAAAGTAAGACAGCTCAGGTAAGGCTCTGACCTTAGCCTCAGTAAGCAGGGGTCTTCTCCTGTAGCATTTTTTCAACCCGTCCTGTTGTTTCTTAACATTTCATCAACAGGACACAACGTCATGTCTTTGGGTTTATTTCAGTTTGTTGTATTTGCATGTACACGCAGACAGAAACTAAACGAAAGGCGACTTCAGGGTCTTTTTTCACTCCACTACTGCATTTATTTTCCTTCCCTTATTTTTGGCATCAGCCTCTGACAGCCTTGAATCAGATAAGACCCGCCCTCTTGGCATTTAGCAACCAATCAACAAAGACCATACAAACCATGGGTGACACAGAACTTAGACCAGGTTCAGTTTCTGCCAATCTGAAACACAGCTATGAAATGTCCTCTATTACAAAACCTAATCAATATAATTATGAAGAAAGTGGATTATTTAATGTAATTGTGGAGTAAGTCACCGTATAATAATTACATTCAGGCCCATGATGAATTATGTCTCGTTGCTGTAGGTAATTAGTCTGAAAATGTTTCCAGTTATGACTTCAGAGCCAGAAATGGATGTGAGTAATGTACAGAGCTGCTCACATGAGAAAGAGCTGTTTGTGCTGCCGTTACGGACGGAGGAGAAAATGGGCTGAGCACCATGTGGAGTTAAAAATAAAAAAGACCTGGAATTGAACCGCGCTTTCAAAGTGAGCAGTGTCACAGACCGACTTGGTCTGTACTTGTTCACTATGTGTGTGTTCAGTGTTCTTGCTATTGTATGTAATCAGAAGAGTGTGATTAAGCGCCGCGGAGCCTCTTTGAGATGTGGGTCCCTGCTCTCTAAAAGGCTGAACTATGCCTGTGCTGCTGTGAGCGTTCCTCTGTAATAAGATCACCCAGAAAAGACATTTTCAAGAGGTTGAACGTCAGATAAAAACACTGCTCTCTCTTTTTACACTATGAGGCTGCCTGAGCACTTCTGCTCTCTGCTCCATTGTTTGGCCTTGTCATCTTGGTTCCGATTAATGGAAATGTATTGCCACAGCATTCAATATTTTGGACAATAATGTGCTTCCACTTTGTGGCTGCAGTTTGGGGAAGACCATTTCCTGTTTCAACATTACAATGCCCAGCCTCATCGCTAGAAGAAATGTTGCAATTCGATTCTGCAACCTACAGATACAATAATATGATTTTTTTGGGGGGCACCCGTCTGTATTTCATGCACCGGTTGTCCAATGTAAAACCTGTTCTTGGAGTTTGTTGATGTAGTTTAACAAACATCTGAAACTTAAACTTAAGTAACGTAACAGACCTACATATATTTTTTCCCAAATAAAAACAATTTTCTGATCCTAATCAAGTAGTTTTGTTGCCTAACCCTAACCAAATAGTTTTTGCTTGAATTCATGTTTAACCACATGTTTAAAACTGGGACCATGATTTGTCCCCCAGTGTGTTGACAAGCCATGCCCAGGGTTCCTGATAAAGGAAGTTCATGTACTCCTTGATGAAAAAAATCTAGCGCACACAAAGAGATTTAGGACCACGGAGAAAAATGTGTTGATTAAAATAACTGTAACTGTTGATACATATTTAAACTACACATGCCTGTGTTTTTGCACCTCACATCGACAGTTTTTCCAACTAACTAACTAACTCAAAATAAGAGCACATGGATGTGTTAGCAGAGTCCACCACATAATTTACAACAAAAACTGTCAAAATATGATGCCTTAAATAAAACAGAACCCTTATTCTCCTTTAAAATAATTTATTTAAAAAATTAAGATGGAATTGTGGCATTAGAATGTGCGAGAGGCACCAAATTTAGCCTTTTAGGGCAATATGTCTGACAAAAAAAACCTGTGGGAAACGCTGGTTCTAAAGGCTTGACAGACTGGACAGATAAGAAATTGCCCAGCATTATGTTAAGGTAATGAAAGGAGGAGAGATGTTTTGGGTCCTTCCTTGAGTCAGCTTCAAGTCAGTAAATTTGTTTGGCTGTGCTGGGAATTTCATGTACAAACTTCTTTTTATTTATATTAGTATGTTGGTTGTTGTTTACACTACAGTTCATATAAAAAGGTTTAAATAAAACATATTTTGGTTCAGGCATGGAGTGGAAAAACAACTCATTGAGTTTAAATTATTTGCTGACAGCTTCGTCCCCCCCAGTTCAAAATTCCCATCTGCACCCCTGGCTAGCGAGTAATATTTATTCGCTCATTGTGCTCATAAATCATTTTTCCAGTTCACACGTCTATTTTATTGGCAAATGCAAATGAAATACTTGCGCTGTAGAGCCCTACCAATGATTGGTATGTGACGAGTAGGGAATGAGAACAGGTTGCAGGGTTGAGAAGATTCAACGCATCTTTGATTTGCAGAAACAAACAACATTTTATTCTTGTGACTGTATTGCAATGCCTTTGTGCACAAAGCCGGTCCATGAAGATGTTTGTTTTTTTTGCGTAGAGCAACTTAATTATTGACTGAGTTTTGATTTATGGTTCAGAATTGGATTTCACCTGTTGATAGCATCACTAAAGATAAGGCCTTATCATGTTTCAGTGATATTCCCCACAGTAACTGTTTACATGCTACATGTTTGTTACTGAAAAGTAGAAGATAACTTTCCTGTTTTTCAATTTGCTTCCTATTGTATTTACCTACAACTGTCATCAGAAACTCGTCGATCAAGTTGAACAATCAGTTCTCCCAGTCTGCATAAGTGCTTGTTTTTAAGAGGTGCATTTTTGCTACAGTGGCTACATGTATATGCTACACTTTAATCCCTTAAAAAGCACAATTACAAATCAGCTTTAATGCCCTTGTGGCTGAACTGAAGCAAATCCCCGCATCCAGGTTCCAAATATTGTGGAAAGCCTTCCCAGAAGTGTGCGGGTCTTTACAGCAGCAATAAATGCCCACAGGTCTGGAATAAAATGCTCAGCAATCACAAATGAGTGCAATGCTTGGGTGTCCACATACTTTTTGCCATAAAGTGTGCAGAATTTTAAGATCCGTGCAGAGTAAAAACAACAAAGAAATAGAGGGAAAACCAGCACATACTTCTTGGGAAAGCATTTAGATGAAAAAAATTTAATAAAAGCCTTTGTTTTGCTTGTAGTCATTAATTTTGGAATGAGCCGCCGGATTAAGAAACATACAGTATCAGTTAATTGAAATAAAGGAGATTCTTCAGTATCAGGTTTCACCAAAGTGTTTTATTAGACCCCTCGAGGCCAACATGTGTGTTTCTGATATAAACTTAATCCAGATGAAAAAAAATCCCTCACAAAATTTAGATGGAAACAGAAGTGGGAGAAAGAGAGAGAGAGCCAGAGAGAGAGAGAAAGAAAGAAAGAAAGAAAGAAAGAAAGAAAGAGAGGAAACTTTACAAACATAGAGCACAAAAAGGGAAAAGTTTTCCCTTTTTTTCTGTCTCTTTGGTGGTCTCAGGCAGGGTCTCACTGGATCTTGAACCCGGTGCAAAACACAACAGGGGTGGAAAATGAGTAAGGGGTTGAAGAGGTGGGGAGGGGGTGAGTGGGGGGTCCTGGGCTATAGGGGGGTGGTGGGGGGGGGGGGTTACACCACCAGAGTCCCACAATTCATCATCCTCTGGCACCGACGGGGGCTGTCTGGACAGATCGGTGGTGGGGAGCCGAGAGGGGGGATTGATGGCCAGCGAGACTCTGTGACCTCCCTTTTTCCCCGAGAGAGGGGAGATAGTGTGTGTGTGTGTGTGTGTGTGTGTGTGTGTGTGTGTGCGTGTGTGCGTGTGTGCGTGTGTAATCATCACCCTCCGTCCCTTGCATCCTGTTGAAGACATCAAGTTTGCAGATTGAATTGAATCTTTATGTGAGGACGACACATCAGCTGGATTCTCCTCTTCGAAGCAGACATCAGATCAGACATGACAGATTATTTGTTTTTCTTTCTTTCTTTCCCTCCTTTTCTCTTTCTCTACTGAACAGGACTACCTACAAGGTGACAGCACCAAAGCGTATCAGAAGTTGGGTTGGAAGCCAAAGGTGACTTTTGAGGTGCGTGTCTCAGGAAATCCGCCGATATGGTCGAGGATATTTTTACAGCTCACGTACACAGACATGGAATGATTTGATGAAATGTAATTCAACCACAGAGAGGACAACGCATAATGAAGATAAAACAGAATGACTTTAAGGATTTGGGTCAGAGCTTCAATTGAGTGTCTGAGTGGGTATTTCTATATCTCCATATGTAGGATGTGTGATGAGGGATGTGACATTTCTTGCAGTGGGTTAGTGAGTGTATAGTTTTTGAGACCAGACTACTGAGGCCCATTAAATCCACACAAGAAGCAACAAAAACCAACAAGTCGTGTCCTACTTTTTGTGTTTTATGTCAGTTTAATACGAACGTACTGCAAGTAATATGGGGAAGATAAAATTTAAATTTAATTCCTTATTGTAAAGGTTTTTCCGCCAACTGTTTTGGTGGTTGGCATGGAAATAAAACACAATTATAAAACAATATTTTTATACTTTTAATGTTTTTAACCATTATACAAAACATCTGAGAAAAGTCTCTACATGTGTAAAGCAAAGATTCAAATAAGTATTTTGGGGTTTTTTTTTATTACGTTATTATATTTTAACAACAACATGATATGATCAAATAATCTTGTGACTAAAGGGGGGAAATGTGGGTAAGTTGGTCAGTTTTGATTTTTAATTTTTGGAGAAATCTAAACATAATTAATATAAAAACAAACAAAAAGAGCCAAAGTTCTCAAGTTAAATTTTGTGGAAATGCAAGCAGCCGAACAAGAAGTTTGCCTACATAAATATAGAATTGACATTTTGAATGAAATGAGGAACTGACTGTAAATTAAGCAAAAGAGTCCAGATCTGACCTGACACTTGTCTATATTCTGTGCAGTTTGGTAGGTGCAAAAAACAAAACAATAGGAGGTTTGTTGCCGAGCCTGAATCATTATTCACTCTTTAAAATACTGTCTGTAAGTCAATAAGTTTGAATTATAGCTGATACTGAAGAGATGTGGCGTCTTTATTAATAACAGCTCTCCTATAAACCGCAGAGTAAATAAATAAAGACAAAGCATTTTATTACAGTCAGTCATTCTGCTGTGTTTATATTAAGAGATGTATTTGTTTTCACATCATTTTCATTAAAGATGAAGAGTCAGTCTTTACAAACTAACTGTAAACTGTGTGTCTGTCTGCAGGAGCTGGTGAAGGAGATGGTGGACGCGGACATCCAGCTAATGAAGAAAAACCCAAACGCCTAAGTCCGGATCAGTCCAGATCAGCAGTCCGAAAAGCTTTCAGCACTCCTGTTCTCCCAGCAGTGGAAGGAACATGTTTTTTGTTGTTGTTTTTATTTTATTTTTTACCTTTTATCACTTTTCCAAATGAAGTAATCCTGTCCTTTCTTCCCTGTGAAGGAGCTTTAACCTTTCCTTGCCTTTGTGTCCTGTGTGTCTATTTTTAGCATCATGTCATTTTGATTTGTTTTGTTATCACATAGCAGAGATGCCTTTTATATTTCCACACTGATCATGTCATAATTTATAGAGATGGCACGTTTTAAGGGTTTATTTATGTCTTTGTTTCTTTTGATTGTGATTGAATGGATTGATATGTCAAATTAGTTTGTTTTTTTCCTGTCAAATTATGAAATTACTGAATATATAAATGAATAGAAGAAGGAATAATTTATGTTTTGTTGGAAAGTATGAATTAATGGGGTTATTAATGTAACATAAATGAACCGTTTAGTACAATAAAGAATGAACTTTTTACATGTTGTCACAATGTTTTCTGATGCAACACAAATATGTGACAAATTATGTTGTTATGTTATTATGTTTATATTATGTTTATATATTCATTATGTTATGAATATTAAGATGTTTCCCAGGAGTCCACGTCATGTCTTTTGTGTGTTTGTCCTTTTAGACCCTAAATGCATGTATGGTTATTAGGAACGTGTGTGTAAGTGTGTGTGTGTGTGTGTGTGTGTGTGTGTGTGTGTGTGTGTGTGTGTGTGGGTGCGTGAGCGTGTGTGTGTTGCACAGGTTGTGCAGAGGTCGGCTGGCTCGCTTCGGCTTTCCAGGCTTTTAATTTGCGAGCACACTGCGCTCTTTTATTCGGCAGGAAGTGCGTCTCTGCCCGGAGCCCGGAGTCCCAGAGTTCCGCTCTCAAACGCCTCTTGTCTGGCCAGACTTGCTGCAGTGAGCGCGTCGATCCTGGATCCGGACTTGCTCTGGTCTTGATGATAGTCTTCAGGTTTTCACACTGGTACGGTACACACTTCTCATCTTGCAGTGGATATTTAAAAAATACTTAGATTTATCCTCTCTGTTAAAGGAGAAACTTGTTTTATTTTAATTGTATTATTTTTTCAAGTTAAAAAAATCATTTTAATTACACCCCCTTGGGAAATGTAATGCAAATCACACACGTATTATACGTATTATTTATTATATTTAATAATGTTTCTTGGGCCTACCATCAGTGACACGTCATTGGCCTTTTGGTTTTATTATGTAATGCATTATTTAGGGTAATTTACTCACAGTAGAAGAAGTATTCAGATCCTTAAGTAAAAGAACTACCACAATGTAAAAACAAATTCTAGGAAAAAACTAAGCTACTTTCAGAAAAATCTCCAGAATAAAAGTTGTCATTACCTAGCAAAATGGATCCTGACAGTGTTATGTTGTCTATATTACATTATTGCATTTTTAATTTTGTAGCTAATTAACCTATATAATATATCGTTGGGCAGATTTGTGAAGCAATGCATCATATTTTGGGGATTTTCTTAAATGTAATTGGCCTATCTGTAAAAAATAAAAAGCAGATAAAAGTGGAGTAAAAATAAAAGGATTTATATGTATCAAGGAGCATAAAATATAAATACAAGTAGCTCAGAACACTACTAGAGTAAATGTACTTGGTTACTTGTTTTGGCTTGTACGGAGGCCTGTGGGGCTCAGTGAGCAGGGTGTCTCTGAGACAACACCTACAGGACATTTAGGAGTCTATCTGTGATCAAGCTGGACGGCGCTGCGTCTGTGCGCGCTCCGGATTGGAACCAGATGTGGCCCTGAGCTTGTTTGGGTCCCTGAAACCGCGCTGAGAGCACAAAACACACAGTGAGCCTGCAGGTGCAGCGCGCACAGCTCAACAACAATTAGGCGAGCCTTGTGATCAGGTTTACTCTGCTGGCACTCGCAGAAAGGAAAGCTCGTCTGGATCTGGACCGCGAATGTAAAGAATTGAAAAACCTTCATGCAGCTAAACAAACATTTTAAGGAGATAAAACGGTCGATTTAAACTCCTGATTCCATAAGTCCCTGTAAGATAAAAAATATTCCAGTGTTTCTGTCAGATCTAATGAACACTAAGGGGAAAGTATTGTCTCAAATTAAAGCTGCAGGAGGGAGAAGAAAAGCTGCGCCTTTCATTCAAAACTTCAAGTTAATGTATTTGAACATATTTAGCAGACTTGTTTACTCTAAAACACAGTTTGATCGTAGTAAAACATATTCTGAAGATACTAAATTCACATTTTGTTGAATAATAATGGTACTAATAGTATTATTCAGTGCGTAAAATTGTTGATTAGGCTTGCTGATAGTAGAAATATACTGATGTTTTCTTCAATTCACATTGGAGGACTTTAGTGGCTAAATGTCGTGTTTAATTAAAAACGACAGAATATGATTTAATACATTTTTCAGCTGGAGGATATGTACTAGAGTTGGCTACAATTGGGACAAAAAAAACGACATCTGTCTAACTCCCCTACAGCTCTGCTCTCTATACACAATAGAGAGAAGTGTTTTCAAAATGATAAAGATAAAACACTAAGTTTCAACATTGTTTCACTACATCGTGAGTAGGAGTCACAAAGTGGCAATAATTCAGTATGAAATTTTGGACGAGGTGAACATTTATATGAAATATTATTTTAAAAGAATCCAGTCAGTGACGTTTAAAACAAACCCTCACCATAGTATTCATCAGAGGACACATTAAAGGTTTTATTTCACCTCACTGGTGTTAAACGAGGGACAAAACTGCTCTGAAGGATCTGATCTGTAAACTACATTAAAGATTTGTCTTAGCAGGAGTTAAAAACCAACAATTGAGGCTGTAAAAGCACATTTGGTGTCAGAATCCTGCAAGATTAAAGACACAACAGACCGAGCTGAGAGAACACACACACACACACACACACACACACACACACACACACACAACTCACAATTACAATTAGGGCTAAATATTAGTTTAGAGTTTCCATAAATATTCTGGATTTTAAGTTAAACATCTTTCATCTATATACAAATACTGATTTACTTCCGTGTTTGTACAGTTTTATTATAAAATACACATTTATATTATTATTGTTATTAAATAAGCGTTATAGGACCTCACAAGCACGATTACATTTAATATTCTGCGATTTTGCATGAAAAAAACATGAATGGAGTTTATATATCACTGATCTCCCCGTGATTTATTAAAGTTTTGCGTTTTGAATCCAGCTGCAAAACTTTTTCTAAAGGTAAAATATAATAGATGAATAATGCTTTTATTTTATTTTTTACATCAGATGAAGAATGTGTGAAATTCAGCGGTGCTTCAGGGAGAAAAAAGAAGCGAATTAAAAATCCAAATTCGTGCCTGCGCAAGAAAATAGCCCCTCCTCAGTGAGCGTTAATACTTTTGTATATACTCAACATTTAAAAAAAGGTCACTTTACAACGCGCCATAACGCAGCAGTATACTGTATATAGTATATTGGTATTAGTCTTCGGTTTTTTTGCTGCAGATACCCACCCAACTGTAATCCCTCGAGGCGACGTGTGTTTTAAACTGATGTCAATTAAGTTGAACATTAAACCTCAAACACGGCATGGCACAATAACCCAGTAATTCCTTAATTAGGTCTTTTGACTGCGCTTTATTGTGCTTTTTATACGTGTTGGCACCGTTTCCCTCCTCTGCTCCTCTGGGAGTCTTTTCTTTTATAACCTGCCACAACAATGCACGAGTCCTCCCGCAGTCTCAATGAAGGTGCTTCAGATAAGGCACTGGCAGGCTCCACTGCAGGCTTCTCGCCGGCCTTTCCTAAATTGCATTGTTGACATCCTCTCCATTGACCTCCACCACCTCCTCCTGTCTTGTCCCTACAATGAAAAATGAGCCTCTGCGTTTTCCTCCCTGACCCCTGAGTGCTGCATCCATCACAGAGACGTTTGTTTTGAAGCAATAATCTCGTTTTTTTATTATTACTGGGCAGCTTTCAGTGCATATGATGTGATTTTTCGGAGTCATTCTGCAGTTGCAACCTTGCATTAACCCCCATGTGGAAGGCGCAGCAGTGCAGCATTGTTTACGTTAGCTTTATGAGCCTGACTCATCTCACTGTGGGCCCTGGGGAGCGTTCAACGCTGGAATTTGTAGTTTCACTGACTCATTAAAATCTCATACACACAGGCCTCAAACTGACAGTCACGTTTAAGCTTTCACTGCCTGCTCGGCCTTGCAGGGATACACACCTGCACACACACACACACACAAACTAACACACTCACTAACATTGCTCCAGGTTCAGAGAATAAACAGTCTCCTCAGCGCCTGCAGGCTGCAGGATCAGAGTCGCAGGTCAAATAAATAGGGTACAGGACAAAATCAGGTTATTTTTAGCTACCATTCAAACATCACATGGACTTCCAGTGTCTTATTATTATTATTATTATTATTATTATTATTATTATTATTATTATTATTATTATTATTGTTGTTGTTGTTGTTGTTGTTGTTGTTGTTGTTGTTATTGTTATTGTTATAATTATTATAGTTAGTTAAATTCGTCTACATATATCCTATATTTCGAGGGCCAAACATTGAGAAGTTTATTAAATTATTTATAATTATATATATTATATATATAAATCATTTTTTTAAATTAGATTTAAAAGCACCATAATGTTAATATTAATACCTAACTGAAAACTCAACGCTGCCATGATCTGCAAGCACGTTTAAAAAATAAAATAATAATGGCGTAAAAAAGTTAGGCCTGTAAAAAGTTTTGATGAACAACTATTATAATATAGATTTAATTCCTAATAATTTCATTCATTCATTTGAGTTGGGTTGTCATCAAAGAAGCACTGAAATAAATAAATAAACATCTGACAGCAGCAGTATTTCAGTCAGTGCTGCTGTAATTCTGCCTCACTGAGCCCGTCCCACAGAGCACCAGCAGGACTTTTAGGCAAAATCTCTTCCAAACACATCCAAAACAAATGCAGCTGCAGATTTATGATTTATTCTTTCTTTTTTTTTTTTTTTTGCTCCCCTCATCATTCACACGCAGCAGTCAGACGGAAGCCTGCTCGGTTTGTAATGACTGATTTGTTTTGCTGACGAGGCCGTCAGTGAGTTCAGTCCCCACTGCTGAGCTGCTGCCACACGTGCATCTATTTACACCTGAGTGTTAAAAATATACAACCTGCAGGTTAAACTGAAGCTTTTATACTGAAGGTCAAAGAGAACATTTGTCTGGTTCACCTCCCTGTTTGATATTTCACTTCAGCTCTGCTCTACGTTAAATCCTGCCTCTGCAGCGCAAAGTGAGGCCGCAGACCCTCGAAACTTCAATAAAATATTCCCTCTCCAGTAAAGCAAATCATATTATCCTTAATTACTGTTTTATTCGTTTTTCTTCTAAATTAGAAACTCCAACTAGATGCGAGACTCAAATGCACGCAGGCTCAAACTACACACTGCTTATTTATTTTCCAAAAGGGCTGTTTGTCAGTTTCCACCGTTTTTTAAAGCATTTAGAAATGTAAATAAATAATTTAAAATATTTTACACTCTATATTTTGACTATCTTACTTTTTTTCTTTGAATTTAAATATTGCCCCTGACTGTGGCATCTCCACTGCTAATAAATCACTCCAATTAAGATCAAATAGACGGCACTTTATTAAACAAACAAAATGTAATGCCTTCAAAAAATAGTTTTTAACAAATAAGACAAAATGAATAAAAATAAGTCAGTATAGACTACACAGTCCCCCCTCTATTTCTATACAAGAACTGGGACAAATAAAGGCAGCAATAAGGAAACTGGAAAAACTTTGTTTGGTCCTCAATATCCAACCACTCCCCTTTCCTAAAAAATAAATTACTATATTAGGTTATAATTTACAGTCTATGGTCATAAACAGCTGGTATTTGAGCCATCTTTATAAACATTTCTCGAAGTGAGAGGGAAGAAAACTTACGTGTTTTTGGTGTTACACACGCCTCGACAGAAAGTCTCTGAGTCTCTTATGTCCATTCGGAGTGTGAATAAAAGACCAAAAGTACAAAAAATATAAAACATATATTAGTGTTATTAATTTAGAAGACACACTTTGGCGTTCAGAACTTGCTGCAGTCATAAACAAAAGCTCCTGAGGTGCGGTAGATGGACTGGCCGGAGGGGAACGCCATCTGACAGCTATTATTCCCGTTCACCGGGGAGCCGTTCAGCCCGATCCGCTGGGACTCGAACATCTCCCGCACAGAGTGGAAGTTCTGCTGCTGCGCCGGGTAACCCGGGCTCAAGTGGCTCAGGTCCCCGTACCAGGACGCGAGCCGTCCCTGGTGCGCGTGGTGGCCGTCCTGGCTCAGGTTGCCGTGTCCGAGCGGGGACGCGGTGGTCGTAGTGATGCAATAGTCGGGCAGAGCCTCCTCCACCGTGGTGGACGGCGCCAGGTGGGCCCCGGACGACCTGTCCCCCGCGTACAGGCTCATGGTTTGCATGTTGCAGTGATAGGTGGCGTTGGAGTTGGAGGAGATGGCGTTCTGGTTGCAGGTCGGCGAGCTGTACGCGGGTGTCTGGTTGGGGGAGTAGTTGAGCGACAGCGAGGGGGTGATACCTGTCCGAGAGGAGGCGATGAGAGGCGGGGAGAGCTCGGCCTGCGGAGACCCCCGCAGGGTGGTCATGATGTTATCCACGCTGAAGCCCTGCGCCGGGGCCTGGCCGTGGTGCTGCTGGTGGTGCTCGGGTCCGTCCATGCTGAGTGACCGGGTGGAGGGCACGCTGTGCGGGCTGCCTGTCGACATGCTGCTGCTGCTGTCGGGGCTCTCGATCTTGGGTACGGTGTTCAGGGCCGGGGACGCGGCCTGTGGCGGCGTCGAGGTCCCGTTTTCCGTCTTTATATCCTGGATCCGCACCGGCTGAGAGCCCTGCCCCGACGGGTCCTGCTCCCGGCCCGGGGTGCGAGAAGAGGGGTCCTTGCCCTGCCTGTCATCCTTGTCCCTCTGCACGTCCTTCTTTTTGAACCTCCTCCGGCGCCGTAGGAAGCTGCCGTTCTCAAACATGTTGTAGGAGTCCGGGTCAAGAGTCCAGTAGCTGCCCTTACCGGGCTTCTTATCGTCCCGGGGCACTTTGACAAAGCACTCGTTGAGGGACAGATTGTGCCGTATGCTGTTCTGCCAGCCCTGCTTGTTGTCCCGGTAGAAGGGGAACCTCTCCATGATAAACTGATAAATCCCGTTCAGGGTGATCTTCTTCTCCGGTGAGTTCTGGATGGCCATGGTGATGAGAGCAATGTAGCTGTAGGGGGGTTTGACCATGTCCTTCGGCTGGTGCTGGGGGGTGTACGGTCCGTACGCCCGGGCCATGCTGGCCGGGTACTGGTCGTGGGCCGCGTGGGAGTACATGCTCATGGGCGCAGGCATCCCGGTGTATCCACCGCCGGCCCGGTAGTAGCTCTGGTCGCTGCTGATGTACGGTACAACTCCCAAAGAGTTGGGGCTGGAGACGGGGTAGCGCGCCTGCATCCTGCGCAATGCGTAAAACCTCCCCAAACTGCGTCCACGCAGAGACTCTC
This sequence comes from Centropristis striata, assembly GCF_030273125.1. NCBI lineage: Eukaryota > Metazoa > Chordata > Actinopteri > Perciformes > Serranidae > Centropristis > Centropristis striata. The sequence continues at coordinate 6,950,812 of NC_081525.1, read as the reverse complement.
ACTGCTTCAGCGTGTGCTCCGGTTCTGTGACAGTTTTCTCTTCTGTCTGTGTCGTCTGGAAGTCCTTCCTGAAGCCACAGCTCGCCACGGTGAACCGGAGAGAGCGCACACTGCCACAGTGAACTAACAGTCAGGCTGGAGGAGCATGAGTCTACAGCAAGGAACTTTTTTTTTACCCTTTACATTTTTTCCTCCCTTTTTGCTGCTCTGGCTGCTCCTCCCCGAATGTGTGCTCCATCATCCAATTGGAGGACGAAATGAACCTGTGGAAAAGCTGCATGGCGACAAAAGTTACTACTCCCCCCCTCCTCCTCCTCCTCCTCCTCCCCCTCCTCTGCCTTCCCCTCTCTCCTTCCCTCTCTCCTCAGCTCAGACATGGAGTTATTAAAATGCTGTTAAGGGTGTGCCTAAAATGCTGAAAAACTCCCTTATTGACTCAAATTGCGAGACATTTATTATTTGTATTAATTCATCATATTGCGTGCCATAAAATAACTTCTTATTAATATATTTGGAGTAAAAAAAAGTGAGTTTATTGTGGGATTAAAGCCTTTAAACGTCAAATCTATGTACTCTACTCCTCATATCCAAAACTCTGCGTAAAAGTGGAAATTATCCAAAACTGAGCTCCCAAAATTATAAATATAAGTATATTCTGTTATATCAGCCTTACTCCTTCAAATCAAAGGCCTTTACTGAAAATAACAGCTCACCTGTATGTTATTAAAATACTTTTGGATGCCTAAACCTCTAATTAGACCAAAGGTATTACCGATTTGGAATGCAAAATGAGCTGGAGTCTGTGAGAAACTCTCATCAGCTGCGGCTGAGCCTCTGAATAAACACGCGGACATGAAAGAGTGTGGATGCTTCCCTCCTGCTCCCCGACAGCGCCGGTGGGCGGTGTGTGGAAACTAATTAAAGGTTAAATGAAGATCATTTGGTCGAGATTGGTGAGAAAAAGATCCCCCGGGTGCGAGCGGCTGCTGAGACTCAGACCTCCAAATGTCATTCACACTGAGCGGGTGTTAACACAGCCATCACGATTCTCCCCAAACTTATGTTTGGTTGTGTTGATTGCAAATCCTAAAAATAACACAAGTGTGTTTCCAGCCTGATGGAAATAATCGTTTAAAAACAGGACAGAGATGGAGACGATTAAGAAAAGATTCTTTAATCTGTTATCAGCTGCAAAAAACGGAGCAAAATTGTGTAAAAAATAAACAACAACCACTATTTAATGTTTAAAAGTAAAACCTTATTTTATTTTATTTGGTTTATTGTTAATTTATTATATGATATTAGCTGCACAATCACAGCTCTGTGCATTTAGATAAAACATTTATATAAATATTTGGTATTTTACTAATTCGTTCTTTTTATAAATAACATTATATATATTTTTTAAACTGGCATTTTCTGATATATATATATTAAAAAATATCAGAAAATGTCAGTTTAAAATGGTCATATAGGCTAAAATAATTTTTAAAAGTATGAAGCAACCCTGCATGTGGCATAATGAGATTTTATTCGAAACATTAATGCAACTAACACCGGAGTTGTTCTGTTTTATTATTACCTGGTATCATATTTTAAAACGGTGCATTCTGCAGATAATGCAGGATTTCCTGGGAAATCTGCAGAAACATTAATCCTGGGTTTAGTGCTCCAGTCGTGACTGCCACACTGTGAGGCGCTTTAACCTCCACAAACCAGTTTTTCCCCCTTTTCCCTCAAAACTAGACATTGAGACAGACGAATGTACAGATCTGCTCTGAAAACCCAAATAAGGCCATGGGAAATGACTGCAAAGAAGATTGAGCAGTTTCTGATTTAGCTGCACTGATGAGTGGCATCATTTTGTCACACGATGACGCACAAGCAGTCTTGTCCGTCTTTATTTGCACTTTATTTTGAAATATAATGATTTCCACAGAATCTGAGCAGAATAAATATTTACATCTATTTGTCCCAGTTTATAAATAAAGTGAAAAATGCCTTCTTGCAGTTTAAAACTATATTTGTCCATACTGAAACAAACCTGAGTAGTATTAAATCATTAAACAATTTCATAATTTCTACAGTGAGCTGTGTGACCTGACTGTAAGTTTGCATGCTGCACATAATGCAGATTTTGTTTTTGCAGACTTTATAAACCGTTCAATCCTTCATTTATGGATTCATCAAAATCAAAGCAAGTTCAACAATTTCACCTGAACGTTCTTTTAAATTCCATAAATATATCCTAAACGAAAATATTCTAACATTAAATCTTATAATATTGCCTGAACTAATTCTGGTAAGGCTGTAAATCATCACTGCATTTTTTGGAGACTAGTTGAGTTAAAACATTTTAACTTATTAATTTTGTGGGGAAAAAAACATGCAGTTCATTGGTATTAAGCTCCATCTATGAGATCATATAATAAAAAGATAGTTTAAGCTTAATGCAACAAAAGAGGTACAAATAACAGCTGCTTTGCTTTATCTTCATCCTGGAAACTTCCAGCAGGATTATCAGAATTTTAATTTGCAAAAAAGAAACTAGTGAAATTTTGTGGGAAGAGTTCATTTCTCACTTGTGTGTTTTCATTCTGCTCTTTGTTCTGTGATTTGCATGTGTTGTCAGGACTCTGGCATCTGTGAGGTCCGGCCGGTGGGTCCTGTGTCCCGGCCACGGCTGGCCACTGACCCCTGCTGATACAAGGAGCGTCTGTCGGTGTGTGTGTGTGTGTGTGTGTGTGTGTGTGTGTGTGTGTGTGTGTGTGTGTGTGTGTGTGTGTGTGTGTGTGTGTGTGTGTGTGTGTGTGTGTGTGTGTGTGTGTGTGTGTGTGTTCCTGCAGGGACCTGAACCTGCAGCGACCCGCCGCTGTGTGCACGAGCCGGCAGCAGTGGACTACTGGTTGGTAAAATATTTATTTAAAGTATTTTATTATTAATCATGGTGAGGGAACAGGATAAACCCGTTCATATGTGCAGCGCAGATCCCTCCATCTGTCACTGCCACTGAGATTCCAATGAAAACCAACCACATCCTGAGATAATATCTTGGAGCAAATACAAGAATCACAAAGAATCTAAATCTGTGTGAAAATAATAAAGGACTATTACTGCGATTTTCTCTGCTACAAATTATTGGTTATCATAATTTAATTAGATTTTTACTGGATAAGTTTGAATCTTACTGCTTCAGAGGAAGTTGAAATCTTTACTGAAGTAATTCTTAATGTACAACACATTGCTGCCCCCTAGTGGCCAGCAATTAAAAGTGCATGGTGACTCTTAACCAGTGTTTGAAGAAGCACTCAGATCTTTTACTTAACTCTCCGACTACAGACCTAGAGCATTCAGAAGATGTTTAGTTTTCCTAGGTTTATTGACAATTCTCTCAACAGTTTAGAGAACAGAAATGCTCTTCATCCAATTTTCCCGAAAATACAGAAATCTCCTAAATGTCTCAAGTTTTAAAACTAAATCACAGCATGGATTTTTTCCATGTTGCTCCAAATGTCTTGGTGTATTGATGTAACATTATGAACGGTTTTTGTATCAAGCCTCTCTGAGGCCTCCTTCAGCCTCATTAATAACCTAAATATTATGCAACAACTTATGGGACATAGTTGAGCTGGAGATAGACTTTAGAAAGTCATACATAAATGTCCTGAACTTTTATACACCCTAATAAGTTTAATTCATTGAATAAATACTCACAAAAGTCCCACATTTGACATTTGATTTAATGAAATGAAAATGAAAGTATTAACATCATAATATATTTAAGTACCAAAAGTAAAAGAAGGATAGACCTTGTGTCAGAACTTATAACATGCAGATTTTTAAAAAAAACATTTGATGTCTCAAATTTTCACACAAAATACCCTTAAATGTTTATTACAAGTACACTGTAAACAATTGTCTTGTAAATTAACAGTTAAATACTGGCAGCAGGGTTGCCAGCATTCTACTGTTAACTTTACAGTTCCTCTACTGTTCATTTTTGTTTGTTACTGTGATGAAACCACATACTGAATTACAGTAAAATCCTGCATTTCATTGATTTCTACAGTAGACTAAAACCCAGTATAGTGCTGAAGCTAGTTGCAATATTGTTGCAGTATACAATGCAGTCATTTTTTTAATAAATAGAGCATATTACTGTCTGAAAGCCAATTACTACGAATTAAGCTTCTTTACTGTAACCTCAGTCATTTTTACCATATACTGAATGAGTTAGTTAAGTAAAATACAGCCATTAAAAATGTGGACAAGAAGAGACTATATATATATATATATATATATATATATATATATATATATATATATATATATATATATATATATGTGTATATATATATATATGTATATATATGTATATATATATATATATATATATATATATATGTGTATATATATATATATATATGTATATATATATATATATATATATATATATATATGTATATATATATATATATATATATATATATATGTGTATATATATATATATATATATATATGTGTATATATATATATATATATATATATATATATATATATATGTATATATATATATATATATATGTATATGTCATATGTGAAACGGCAAGCTACCTACAAATATTGCCCAGAATGCATTGTTTTCTATGGTATAATACCTTTTTAATGGAAAACAGTATGTTACTGTAACAATTTGGCTGTTTTCTTACAGCAATCTGTTACAGTGTAGCAATGTTTCCAGCTTCTCTAACTATATCATATCATTTTTTATATGTAAAATACAACTAGTTCCTGTTGGCCTCAACTCTATATTGTGTTAAAATAGCTACAACAACTAATGTAAGAACAAAGGAAACAAAGCTTGACAACTGAAGGTAGGGGGTAGACCAGACTATTATGTAGGCCTACACATGAAACTAAGCAGTGAACGTCCTCTCGCTGCACCCTGAACAGTTTCTGACTGCTGTGGTTTCTCCTTCAGGGCCGCTGTACTGATCCTCTTTCTCTGAGGTTTTGTGATTTCTTGCAGGATCAGCTTGATGTCACATGAGACAGATAGAGTGTGGGGACCTTATTGTCTCTTTCTTCCTCACCTCCTCTGATGCAGATTTTGTGCTATCAGTTTTCCTCACCAACAGTCTTGGCAAACTGAAAAATGGAGCAGATGTGTTGCATACTTTAACTTCAACAGTATCAATATGAATCAAAATGAAGACGTGGTCAAATAAAATTATACCTGAAAATCAGTGTTTTGTCAGTAAAATCAGCACACAGATATGAAATTTCACATGTGAATTCAGGAAGAAAGTCATCATACATGAGATATATTACATGACTCTCAATCATTCCTTCTTGGTAAAAGAGTTGCTGTTACAATTATCTCATCTATCTTGTTGCATTGTACCATACTTATTATGCATAATAATGTATTATATCATAAGATTATAATCTTTGATGCATATATATACATATATATATATATATATATATATATATATATATGTGTGTGTGTGTGTGTGTGTATTAAATAATATAAATGATAAGTTAATTGGAAAGGGAAATTATTATCTGGATTGTGATGAAGTAAAAAAGTTAGATAAAATGATATTAAGACTAAAATATAAAATTTCTTTGTAATATTAAGTCTAAAATATGCACATCTTTGAATAGAGTTGTTAAACACTTTTAAATACACTTATAACTAGTGATGTTCCAATGAAGCCTCATGAGTCATTTCCATTATCTTCTGAGACCACTAGATGGCACTCTTGGTTGGAAGAAAAAGGCTTAAGGCTCAAGCAATAGAAATTGAGAGTGCTTTATTTATATACAGTCTATGTTTCAGCCCTTTGTTGAACAGAGAGCACCATCTAGTGGGCTCAGAAAAGACAGAAAATGGTTCACGAGGCTTCATTCGCACATAACTACTTATAACAAAATCAATTTGAAAAGGTTTATTTACTGAAAACAAAATCTAGACAACATTGTTGTTACTCCACTCTGTTTTTGCATTACTATTAGAACCTTTTACAGCAATGCAGTAACTATGTTTTTGGGGTCGAAGGTCAGATAAATCATCATGATTTTTGAGAATTAAATTGACATCATCAATACATATATATATATATATATATATATATATATATATACAATACATATATATAGAAATAAGTGTCATATCACTTATCTACATGTAACCAATTTGTCTGGCCAGTTAAAACATGTTAAAAAACTTTAAAGTAGTTTTTCTCAGTTTTACCTTTTGCGTAGTTACTGCAGTTAGGCTTTGTAGGGCAGTATGGACTACAAATTATCTGATTTAAAGCAGCCATCATTTACAGATATCATTTGCTTTTTAGTTTAGAAAAGGAGGCAAATGGTTTATTTAATTTGGGACATGAAATCTATGATTGGTTTAATGCCTGACAATAAACATATACCTGCATATATAATTAAATAAACAGTTTTTTTAAAGCAATGAGCTGGTGGCACATTGCTTTAAAAAACTGTTTGTCTCATCAGCTTGTAAGCAAGGTTATTATAGTTAACGAAAACTAACGAAATAACGAAAACTAGAATTGAAAAAACATTTTCGTTAACTGAAATAAAAATAAAAATTAGAGTTTTTAAAAAACGATAACTAACTAAAACTGTATTTTGTGGTTACAAAACTAACTAAAATTATAGTGAAAATGTCCTTAGTTTTCGTTTTTGTCAACTTTTTTCGTTCATAATTCAGTGTATTTATTTGAACATGGTAAATATGTTTACTGAGACTGGGATGTCGACACTCGAACCAAAATTCAAAACACCCTGAACTGTAAGAGTTAATAACCTTATTGGGGCTGAGATGGATAAACCAAAGGAATTAAAGGAAACATTTATTATGGCCTCTTTGAATCACGCACCCAACATATAGCCCATTACAAAAAAAACTAAAACTAACACTAAAACTAATAAAAATTAAACTAAAACTAAGCATTTTCAAAAAATAAAAACTAAACTAAAACTAGAAAACTCTCTCTAAAAACTAACTAAAACTAACTGAATTTGAAAACAAAAATTCACAACAAAATTAAAACTAAAACTAATGAAAAATCCAAAACTATTATAACCTTGCTTGTAAGTCATCTTATCACAAAACATGCACTAGGTAAGTAGTAACAGAGCTCCCTCTGCTGCCACATCGACGCACATGCAGCAACAACAAGGAAGTAAAAGAAGGAAACCTTGATTTTATGAGCTAAATTAAGTTTATCAAAGTCCAGAATTCTAAAAGGAATGTTCACAATAAAAATAACAGTATTTTAATTCTATATTTTGAAATCAGATCAGTTTGTGGTCTTTTCCTCTGAAGTCTCACTGGAGGGAAGAAGTATGAAATTGTTTTGCAGGCACTTCAGTGTTTCATCGACAGTGTTTATATTAAGTGCCTAATTAAACACAGACAGATTTCCAAAATATCCCAGGACCTCAAAGTCATGCGCACAAAAGAGCACATTGGAATTGGTATTCAAATAAATAGCTGCCAATCATCCATGTGCAAAACATTAATCTTGTGTTTGGTGCTCCGGCTGTGACTGGTTGGAAGAGGGTAAAACTGTTCTCAAGGCCACAAAGCGCCTCACAGTGTGGCAGTTTCCCCCCTTTTTTTAACCCGAAAACTTGACATTCAGACAGACAAACGAACAGAGCTTTACTGGAAATCCAAATAAGGCCATGGGAAATGACTGAAAATAACTTTTCCTACAGATTGAGCTGTTTCTGATTTACGAGTGGCATCACTTTCTCACACGATGCAGGCTTACAGTCTTTTCTGTCTTTATTTGCACGCTATGTCATAAAAAAAATCAGGATATGCATTGACACTGAGCAGAATAAATATTAAGATTTCTTTTCTTTCAGTTTATTTTCAATAAATTAAATGAAAATGTCTCCTTGGAACGTTAGATTTGTCCATACAGTTTTAAACAAAAAGTCTGAATAATGTTGTGGGATTAAGTTCCCTGTTTAGTCATTATACGATTAAATAATCTGTACAGTGTTATTTAAAATCGTCAAATTTAAAAATTGGCAAACTAAAAACTAACAAACCCATTTTGAAAAAAGTGTAAAAAATACATAAATAAATGCATTGTCATAAACACCCTCAGCTTCTCTTTTCTAAAAATGCTGTATTTACAATCACTAAGTAAACATTTAAAAACCCCGATATGAGGTTTGTTAGTCAGTTTTCCAATCATGTTGCAACTAGAAAGTTACTGTATTATTTAAGCACAGGCCACTTTCTGCTGCTGAACTCTGCCCCCTAATGGATAACCTGCAACCACCATCAACCTCCTCTTCAGAGTCGGCACTCCTCTGCTTTTCCCTTTTTGTTCCTTTTTCTTTCTTTCTTTCTTTCTTTCTTTCTTTCTTTCTTTCTTTCTTTGATGCCTCACTGAGCACAGTCACTGGTATTGATAACAGGCCAGTAATAACCATTCATGTACTCTCTACCTGTTTTTTTCAACATGGTCTCACAGAAATCCGTGAAATAGCCACGGATTCGCTTAACTCAAAATCACTCAAATTTCCGTGAAACTGACACGGATTTCGCTACAATGCAAGTTAATGACAGTCATATCCTGTGGCTATTCCAACATACAAAGTGTATTATGTTCATTCACTGAGTGAATATTTAGAAAATAAAACATATATTTCTCGCTAGAAATGTGATCAAAATCCATTTTTATGCAGAAACTAAGTCAAAATATTGATTTTTTTCACTAAAAATGAGAGAACTGTCCGCCATGTTTTTTGTTCTGACTGGCAGGACCTTGAAAGTCACGTGACTTGGAACAAACCAATAGGAAAAAATATCCATGGAATAGCCACAGGATATGACTGTCAGCAACTTGCATTGTAGCGAAATCCGTGTCAGTTTCACGGAAATTTGAGTTATTCCGTGGCTATTCCACGGATTTTGATTTAAGCGAATCTGTGGCTATTTAACGGATTCCTGTGAGACCAGGTTCGTTTTTTTCTGCATGTTTTGGTGAGATTTCACTAACAAGCCCTAGAGTGCAATCATCCTTTTCTAATTCCAGATGCAGCTACTGCAGAGCATCAGTGTCACTGACTTTGCCTGTACTTCATTTGACCCAATCCAAGGAGCTTGAAGGTTTCCAGGAAGAAGGTAAACTGAGTCGTCTCAGTAACATTCATTCATTCATATAGAGACAGATAATCACACTCTTATTCACACCTACGGGCAATTTAGAGTCACCAATTAAACCTAAGTGCATGTTTTTGGACTGTGGGAGGAAGTTGAACCGGCGACCCTTTTGCTGTGAGGCAAGAGTGCTAAACACTACACCACCGTTTCAGTAACATGGCAGATTAAAATCTGGAAAGGCCTCTACTTACGCCAGATATACAGAGCTTTCAGATTTTATTGAAAATTAGTTTCTAGACAAAAGCCACAGCTGCAGTGAGAATTCAGATTTCAAGCTAAAAGCAGGGTTCGTACACTTTAGCAGTGGTCAAATTCAAGCATTTTTCAAAGACTTTCAAGGTCAATTTTCAAGCTTTTCCAGTATCTTACACCTGTTGTAAATTGCATTTTTTAGATGAGTACTTACATACTAAAAGGGGGAGATTTCACTGAACCATACCAACAGCGATGGTATTACACTTTAAAGAGGAACGGTCTTTATTTCAGATAGGCTACTCATTATTTTTTACATTGAACATGTGATTATCTATAGTCTATAGATGGATATAGTCAGATTGCAAGAGAAATACAGTAAGAATTTCAAGCATTTACAAGCACTTTATCCAAAATCCAAGCAGTTTTTAAACCTTGAAAATACAACATTTAAATTCAAGCATTTCAAGCACCCGTATGAACCCTGTAAGAGGCTTCAGAGTTCGGTAGAGCAGCAACTCAAAAAAAAAAAAGGTACACATTCCGGAAACTATCCTGAATGTACAACAAGGATCTAGAAACAGGACGTTCTTCAGCAGCAGTCAACCAGCTGGCTCTGGAATGGATGCTCTGGAGAAAAGTTCAGCGGAAGCAGAACAGTGCTGAGATAATCACAATCATGGTTGCCACGATGCAAGCTGAACAGCAGTTTCAGAGCCACAAGATCAGCAGCAGGAGGACAAGAGTTCGTCAGCTCTGAAGGAGAAGGTGTAAAATTTGGATGTGACGTCCAAAACTGAGATCTAGACAGCTGAGACGAGACATAAGGGAACCTCATATTCTGCTTCTAAAGAGTCTTTAAACCCCTGGTGAGGGAGGAGAAGAAGAAAAGAAACACAAACACAGTACTTCAAGGAACTTTAATCTTTTGTTGTTTTTGGCGCCCCCTATGGACAAAAGCAGTAGTGTTTCAATGAACACCACCACCACAAATCAATATTATATACTGCAGATTCAGACCTGCAGTTCTGGACCTGCAGTTCTGGACCTGCAGTTCTGGACCTCTTGTATTTCACTTGTATTTGAAACTGCAACTAAATCAGCATCTCAAAATCCCTAAAAAGAGTGCTTAATTAATCAAAGTTAATATTTTCAACTGTTTTACAGACGTAAACAAGGCCTAAATTTAATAATAGACAAAAATACATTTCAGATCTTCTGCACTGGATGAGATTAATTTCTGTCCAATAAATCTCTAAATACATGCTATAGCCCAATATCAACACACATGATATAAAATATGAATAATAAAGGAAAAACATCTGTGTAGGTGTATTACATGATATACATACAATTCATACAGAATTGACTTTTTGCATATGTACACTAAATGCCAATATGTATCCTAAACATTACATTACATTATATTACATGTCATTTACGCTTTTGTCCAAAGCGACTTACAATAAGTGCATTCAACCTGAAGGTACTACACATAGACCACAGGAAAACAGTTTCATGCTTGTATGAAAACGATGGCCCATATATGTTTTTCTCATATCATCCACTCCATTGCTTTAATAATTTATTCATTCATTTATTATATATTAGGTTTAATTTAAAGCAAATGCTAAAATTGTCATTTCATGACACAAAGTTAGTTTGTAATGCTTCCAATTAAATAGGGGGCGCTGTCGCAAAATACAAGGGGTCTAGAACTACAGGTCCAGATCTGCGGGTCTGAATCTGCAGTCTCGGGGTCTGCAGACACACCCTCCTCCCACAAGTCCTAAAGATCTTAATCAGGCACGTACATTTGGAAGTGAGTGAAAGATGCAACTTATTTTAATGCTTTTTTTTTCTTTATTAAATACAGCAGTTTGCAGGCTGCATGTTTTGGTAATGAATCTATTTGCATATGGTATATGTTAGTGGAGTAACCTGTGTGACGGTCTCCTGATGGACTATTGATTACGGTGTATCTTGGGCCAGGGATGAGCAACTTAAATGCTGAGGGGGCCACAATTTTTCATGGACACTACCACAGGGCCACATATAGGACCGTGCACTTAACCAGATATGATGAAACTGCAATTTTAAATATGTTTACAGTGCAGTAACTTAACATATTTCATGCTCAAATGCATGTATAACAGTATAAATCGGAATACAAAAGGTTTGAAGCAAATAAAAAATAAACACTTACTGTCATTTCTTTTTTTTCAGTGCAAGAACAGCAGACCAACATTAATTGCAGGACGTAAGTTTGTGCATTTTTACACAGCACTTTTAAGATTTCATGCTCAAATGCATGTAGTTTTAGCCTACTTAGGGCCACTTCAAGTGAGGGTGCGGGCCATATGCGGCCCCCGGGCCTCCAGTTGCCCATCCCTGTCTTGTGCTCTATTGTGGAAGGTACCTGGGAGGCGGGCTGCCGCTGATGATAGTATATATAAGTAGATATAACTATATAACCCCGCCCACCTTGAGCCTGGCGCTCTCTCTCCTTTATGCCTTTGTTGTTTTGTTTGCGGACACACAACATCTTCTTTTCACATTACAGCTACACTCATATATACACTCACACACACTACTAACTTTACTGATAATCACAACTCAGTGTATCTTTGGTTTATGTTTTGATTGATTAATTATCCTTTTGTTAAAAACCTGTCTGTGCAATTGAAGTGAAATATTTACCACAGCTGGGATGGATTTCCAGTATAGTGGACGTAGTCACTATGACGTCACCCACTAGTTTATAGACTGTTTTGAAGCCTCAAGTTTGTTACTGTTCAAATACCTTCTCTAAACATTTGTGGGATTGATATAATGGATAAAAAATGCACAAACAAGCATATCAGAAAAAATTACAGAGACAAAATAAGATTTCCCCCAGAGGAAAGTTCTTTTAGGATTCACAATTGAATAAACTGGTGTAGAGCAGGTTGTTTCCCTTCCTATTCTGTCTCTCGAATAAGATCAGAGAGGTTCATTATAGAATTTTGAGTGATTTTACCCATGTAATAAATTAATCAATCCAGGTTTGCTGATGTAGGTAAAATGTGAACTTTTTGTGGAGATGAGACAAATTTACATTTATTTTATGTTTGCCCATTGCCATCTATATTTTGGAGGGATATGGAAAAAATACATACTCGATAAGACTGGACAGCCCATCATTTTTTAACCTAAAGATATTATCTCAAAATTTGAATCTAATAACAAAACAGTATGCTTTATAACAAATCTTATGCTTCTGATGGGTAAGTTTCACATCCAAAAGATGAAGTTTTCCAAATCCCTACCAAACTTTAGTGTTTTTTTTTACAATAGAATTGAAATTTGATATAGAGACTTTAGAGTTGATGTCAAATAAGAAATGTGAACACACTCTGCTACACTTTAAAAGCTTATTTTCAGAAACCCCAGAATAGTATTAAAAGTAAGCACCTTATACCCTATGTTTGTTTTCTCTCGTAGTTAATGAAGATCTGAAAATAATTTTTAAAAAGCGAGTTTAGTTAGTATGGTGCATCTGTCATTCAAAAAGAACAACCAGCTCCTTAGAGTGTCTTTTAGAACAACCTGAACCACACATTTTTTGGCAACCAAAACGTAAGATTAACTAACTTAAATTGTGAACGGGTCAAAATTCTTTGACAGGTCTCAACCACAGTGCACTATGTGATTTTGGTTTTTGTCTATCACAAGATAGCCACGTCCTAAATCATACCCTGGCCTGCTTCATCATCACCTATTTTACTCTATATAGGGCAAACATATTCAAAGCTAGTGATTGACACCATAAACCCATTAGAAAAATGTTTACTGAGGTAAATTAAGTGAAAAGTAGGCTCATTTTGTCATAAACATTTATACAATCCTGACCTTTTTATGTTGTTGCAACCAGTGGAGTCACCATTAAAAAATAATGTTTTTGTTCATGGCAGTCCGGGAAAGTAGTCAGCCTACAAAGAAATGTCAGAAATTTGCTCCAAGACTGTTATTTTATGTTTGCTTAATTGCAATTGTGCTATGTTAACTCAAATGATAAAGGACTTGAAAAAAGTATTATCTGTCTTGTCTAGCTGTTCTGCAGGGCCAAATGTCATATTCCTAAATAAATCATTTTAAACAAATGATAACAAATGAGTGGCAGGAATGACAGCTACTCTGCAACTGAAAATGGACACTTTTATTGAGAGGTGGACTTGTGTTTAAATGTCCTCAGGTTTTAAACCAGGCGAGAAGGTGTTATAATGGAATAATAGAAAATAATATTGTTATGTTCATGTAGCTGATCCTGCTTGGCTGCAAATGCCGCATTTACGTTTGTTTGTTGGTTTCTATTTCTATTTCTATTTCTCTATCTTTTTCCTTTGATTTTATTTTTTTTATTTGTTTATTTTGTTCTGTCTTCATTACCTCCTTCCTTCCTTTCTTTTTCTCTTTGTTTTATTTGTTTGTTTGTTTCCATTTTCTTCTTAAGTCACTGTTTATGTCTCAGAGCGATGATGTAAAATCGGCCAATGTCTGAGTCTCTGCTTTGTGTCCTTCATAATATTGAATAAATCTCTGTGCGGTGCTCTCAGACACTAGATGGCGCTCTACTCCACCACATTGAAAGTTCAGCTCTCCTCTAAAATCTTGTCATGGAAAATCCAGCAGCTGCAGGTCCACTTTGTGTGATTTCTCATCATGGAGGCTTTGCACTGAGGAAATTAGAAAGGACTTTGTTGTCTAGTCAAAGACGTTTTTCTTTTTGATATGTGACTGTTCTTTCCTCTCTGTTAACAGTCCTGTATGACATTTGTTGGACCCCAAAATGTTCAAAACACCAGAGAGAAGCCACTTCAGTCAGACCACCAGGCTTCAGTCAGTCAGCCCCTCGCCCACTGACACTGATTCTGGATCTGAAACTTGCTTACAAGCAGATATGAAGTATGTGAAATTTGCTGACAGATCTTTCTCATTCTCTGCATCATAACATTTGTTTCCATGTGAATTTGACTTGCACATGTGGCTTTCGGGGTAGTTCAAATGTGGAAAAAAAACTGTGGTTTTCATTTATAATACCAAACAATTATATAAAGCTTGTTTGATTTTGCTGTAACTTCCTTAATGAATTACCTTTGAGCTACAGGAAAAGATATTTAGAAGGTACGGTGCCCCAGAGAAAAGTTTCACTGCACCAACACACTGAGGAAACAGATATTAAACATCCCAGCTAAACATTTTTTTAGATGCTGCATTCAGGACACATATAGTGACTCCACGTAGTGTTTTTAGGAACTGTGATTATGTCAGTGGCCTAATAAGGAGCTGCAGAGTCTCTATGTGTGCGTGTTAGTCATGAGGGATGCTGCATTTGAGTCATGACAACAAGACAAAAAGAAGAGAAGCAACACAAGTCTGCTGTGTGTTTGTGAGACGAGGTAGCGAGTCTCATCTGTTTACCACACTCTAAAAATACCAAATTGTTGCATTTCCAGAGAAGCTGGCCCTGTCGTTTCATTTGTTTATATGTGCTGTCTTCAAATGTTGGCAGCCCTGGAAGTCCACATGGACAGGAGCCGCCTCAGGGTGCAGACTCTCAGGCTGCAGGTGGCTGCAAAACATGCAAAAGGTGGAAATATTCAAACAAAGTGTCTTCTGACTTTTACATTATAATCTAAATTCCAAAGGAAATTTATCTTTTGAGCCTCACACCCCACATCAGCAAGCTTTAATGATCCGCCTGTGTGGTTTTTAGTTTACTGTATTACTTTAATGTAATCCTGTTTCCTAATACTCCTTACTTATTAACAGTGATATCAAATCACAGCCACAACTTGGTTTCACACAGCATTAAAATTCAGTCTACATTTTAATAAACCAGTAATTGTAATCCAGTAGCTAATGTAAAAATGTATAATGACATGGGACATTCTGCTTTTACTTTTGAAACGTCTGTACTATTACTGAGGAAACATTCAAATGTGGGACTTTAATGGAGTTACAGCACAGAAAGATTACATTTTATTTTTCTATAGTGTCAGGTTTACTTAAGTTAAGGATCTGAATACTTCTTCCACTACTGCAACAACACATTCCAAAACAGAAACTATGGAAATAAAATAAATGTCACTTTTAAATTACTCTGAAAATTAATGTAATTATCAAATTATAAAATGTGTATTTAACTGAAAAATAAGAATCATGCAGCCATTTTAGGGTGTTTATATATTGCACACTGGAATGTCATAGTGTACATGTGACTTTGTTATAAAATGTCATAAATTATAGTGAATAATATTTATACAAAAGCTCACCCTTAGTGGTGGAAATAGAAATCAAATCATTTACTCAAGTAGAAGTAGCAAAACCACAAAATAAAAATGCTCAAAATAATAATAACTAAAAGTCATGTATTCTATCCTGTTCTTAAATTCAGAAATACTAGCAGCAAACTATATTTTGAATATCAAAGAATTGATTTGGCCTCTGTCTGTTGTATGATTTTATCATAACTTAGAAGCATTTTTAATGTTGTAGCTACAAGGGAATTGCCTTAAACTGAGTAGTTCGCTCAATAATCATGTTTAAAATATAATAGTCCTCACAGGTTTTATAAGTTAAATCTTATTCTGCAAATTAACTCCAGCTGCCAAAATAAATGAGTGTGAAGTAGCAGATAATTTAAAATACAACTATTAAGTGTCAAATTAAGTGAATGTACTTTCCACCATTGTTGACCATATGTGGAAATGTGCAAACAACCAGAAAGCAATATTATATAATATATAATTACGTTATTTTGCTCAGTATTACCTCTCTTTAATGCAAAGTAAAGAGCTTTTCCACATGAACGTGCAGGGAAAAACAGAAGTCTGCAGGAATGTAGCCTAAAATATATATCAGCTTTATTGAAACCTTTTACAGGACAAAGAGTTGGCAAAGGATTATACAATAAGTGCAAGGTTTGTTGCAGACCATGTTAGCCTAAAGCGTCGTGTGTGTAGTTACTCTAATAGGATAGACATAGTTACATAGAATATATTTAGTTTGCACGTGTTACAAGAGCAAACGCATTAAAACTCGTGTTTCTGAAGCTTCTTTTGAAGAAGAAAACGCTTGTCGGGGTTCATATTGGCAGAGTGGTTTTTTTTTTTAGTTAAAGGCATCTGGGGGTTCCTTCATTCATTTCCTTCAATGCATAGTAAGTTTTCTCAAAATAGACTTTGGCTTCACGGAGGAGGCACAATAAATCCTCGTATAAGTCCTCCAAACATTAAAAAAAAAAAAAAAAAAAAAGTAAAATTGAAAATTGTTTTTTTGTAGTGACGGAGCTGCAGTTTCACTGTGTCCGTCTGTTGTTTGCAGTCCACAAAGGCAGCAGAGCTCACATCACGCAGGGTTTGATGTCCTGACACACGCTCTGGGGATGGTGATGGTGGTGATGGTGATAGTAGGATCCGCCAGCCGAGGGGTGGAAGGACGAGATGCCGTTAAAGTTTAACACGAAATCTTTCCTGTCGCACACCGATGAATGGCTCTGATAGCGAGGGATTCCCACTGCAGAGAAGGAGAGGAGGTGAGGACGTTAATATGCATTATGAAAAACACTATACATTTATTTTAGGCATCTTAAACCGAGTTTTGCATGAAATTATTCTACAAAAACAGTGTGTGGAGGTTAAAAATCGTTTGTTTTAACCAGATATAATCTTCTAAAAAATATCTTTAAAATGTCATAATCCGCAAAATGTATATTCACTCTCATATTAGCTTTAAAATTGACAAAATAGACTCCTTATGCCGGTTAAGGCCTTGTTTTATAGGAACAAGTTTTGTTTATAAAAATATATATCCCCCTAACCGCCTCACGTCTCTGTGGAATCATTAACAGTTATAGATGTATTTATTTTTTCCGCATAAAAGCAGAGACAGTTTAATGTTATTATTAATTTTTTAACATTTAATTTTTGGACACCTTCCACTAGATGACAACTCAATCACTTCCAGTATTTTTATTTAATTTTAAAAGGCACCACATCTTCTTTTAGCTATTTTTTTCAAAATAAACTGAATGCTTTTAATATTATTATTGTTGTACTGTGTATATTAGTATTTTTTCTGTCCCTGGAGAGCCTGAAACCTGCAGGAATATTTAAAACGCCACTCGTCATTTTGTGTCTGT
Source organism: Centropristis striata (assembly GCF_030273125.1). Taxonomy (NCBI): domain Eukaryota; kingdom Metazoa; phylum Chordata; class Actinopteri; order Perciformes; family Serranidae; genus Centropristis; species Centropristis striata. The sequence continues at coordinate 6,933,221 of NC_081525.1, read as the reverse complement.
AAGTGAGCCTCTGTTCCAGAAAGAGAAAAATAAATGGAGAGGCTGTGGCTTCGTCAAGGTCATAAGGACTCCAGATGTGACTGTGTTTTTCAGGGGAAGACAGCAGGCTTTATCCTCCGGGCCACAGCTCGCTGCCCTGCAGACAACACAGCAGCCTCAATGACTGACAGTGCAGCCACCGACCCTGCACCGAGCAGCCCGGCACATTTACCCTCCGTACAGGCTCAATTAGGACGCTACGTAAAGTTTAACAAGGCCTTCCGTCTCTTGTGGATATTTGGTGGTTGGAATCCTCCGCCGGTGTGGTCCGACCTGCGCAGTCTTTGTTTAGTTAACCTCTGGGACCCTTTCGGGCTCCATCATGGGTTTACTCGCCTCGGTGAAATCCCCAGTCTTTAGTAAAGCCTCAGTGTGTTATGTTAAAGTAAATGAGCGTGAACTGCAGAGGGGAATTAAGAACGCGATCACAAAATAGCTGTTTTTCTTCATCAAAATACCCCGTGAACACTTGTACAGATGTGATGGATTAAAGAGATATCACATCAGCAACTCTGTAGAGTCTGAATTATATTTATTTATTTATTCGCCTAAAAAACATTTTGAAAACTGACGTCCATTTTTACTAAACCAAGCTTTGGCCAGTGCATGGCATAAGGTGTTATTTTAAATTAAATTAACATTGAATGCAACTTTATTATGAAATAAAATTATTAAAACAACTGTTAAATTATTTTGTCACCCACAGCTGCTGAGCCTATAAACGCTCAGACGGAAATATTTTAGAGGAAAGTATAATTATTTAAATTAAAAGTGATAACTTATATTTTATTTATATTACTGGCCTTGCACGAATATGTAAACTCCCCTATTATTTACCCTTTCAAATAAACACAACAATCCTGATTTTAAATATTAGTTATTTATAAAATATATCACGTCAACATTGAGTTTTTCCTCCTTAAAAGACGTGTTTAAATTGTCACAGGCCTCTGCTGCACATGGGAACATAATGTCGCATCCTGCAGGATTATTATCGTTAGTTGTTGTTAATTTCATTTTTATGATAACCACTAAATATATTAGACGTGGATCATCATACCTGATATGTCGGTGCTGTGGCTGTCCCTGCCGTTCTGGTGCAGGTAGCTCTGCTCCAGGGAGTAAGGCGACATGCCGGAGTGTAAACCGGAGGATGCGGGGCTGCTGGAGGTTAGAGGCTGCTGTTTGATGTAGGGGGACCCGCCGGAGGACGCCCAGTGTGCGGATGTACTGGCGTACGGGGAGTGGCCGTCCAGCGCGCTGGCCATGGCTGGAGAGGACGGCACCGGGCTGCTGCTGCTGTCCGGTCCGTACTCCCCGTTAGACGGCACGGGACAGCTCGCCATGTACGTGGAGCCGGGGCTCGGGGACATGTGGGGGACGTGGTGGCCGCCGCTCAGCCCGTCGTACCCCCCGGCCATTGAATTGCTCATCATGTCCAAGTTGTAGCTGTTGCTGTGACAGGCAAGGGTGGCGGAGGGACCCTGAAAGTCAAAACTCTGCGGGAGAATGGAGGTGCCGAAACCTATGCCGTTCATCATCCGGTACATGGGCTTCAGAGCTTGACATTTTCTCCTGAAGCCTCTTGGTCTGCGACGAAACGAGCCCTCCTCGAACATGAACTCACTGCCCGGGTCGATGGTCCAGTAGTGGCCTTTCCCCGGCCTGCCCAGCCCTTTGGGCAGCTTGATGAAGCACTCGTTCAAGGAAAGATTATGTCGAACCGAGTTCTTCCAGCCCTGATATGAGCCCCTGAAGAATGGGAAGCGAGCCTGCAGGAACTGGTAGATCTCACTGAGTGTCAGTCGCTTGGTGGGGGAGCTCTGTATTGCCATAACGATGAGAGCAATGTAGGAGTACGGCGGCTTTTCTGGTCGCCTTAAACCGGAGGTCGTCTTCTTTCCCTTAATGGCGGTGGACGAACTTTCCGTGGCGGCTTGTGGGCTCAGCATGGCGGGGTGCAGGGCGCCGGACGCCGGGCTGGATCTCAGAGGAGGCGGAGGGTCCAGCTGCTGCTGAGGGGTCTCGGTCGTCATGTCAGCTCTGACGTACGACTGGCGTAGAGTGAAGAGAGGGAGGGAGAGAAGACGAGCCGTGAGATGTTTCAAAAAGAGAAATATATCTGCATCCAGCGGTCAGTGTCCTTGCAAGTGAGCGTTACACCGCCAGTGGTCCTCAGAATCCCAGCGCAAAATGGAGTGAAATCTGTCTCCAGTTACGCACGACTCTCCCGTTACGCACGGTGCTCCCTTGACGCATGCAGAACGCACGGCGAGTACGCACTGACAGAGAGAGGAAGAGGAAGAGTGGGGGGAGCTGGTTATCCACTGGAGACTGAGTGTCCAGGGCTGCAGCTCGACACAGGGGCTCCACTGGGTGTCACAGCGGCGCTAAGTGGTGCTGTGTGGCGCGCCGGGTGGCCATCGACCGCCTTAATAATCCCTCAAGTGGAGGAAACACGAAAACCCCTCGACTTATTGCGCACAACAGTCCAGCCAAACAAAGCTCGACCACCTATCATTTCATAAATCTTTCTTCCCTCTGCGAGAGCCCCCCTGCCCCCACCTCTTCTCCTCATCCGCACTCGCCTGCAAATCTCCCTGAAATCAGTGACGACTAGAGCCACCCCCCCTCCACCCTCTTGCCAAATCTGGCCCAAGTCCACTTACCGTTCTCAACTGTGTTAAAGCCTCTCATTCTGTCCTCTCCTCGTCCTCTGTCTTCCCCTCCCACCCCCTCTGTGCAAGTTCGGACTACACGCAATTAAGCCATCTATCAAACCTCCCTCAGACATCCCAATCAACAGCGCCACACGCCAGACGCACAAGTTAAAAAACGAGACCCCCACCACCACCACCACCCCCGTCTCTGGTCCTGCATGTATGAAGCTGTGATTTCAGCCCGATGTGCCACACATCATACATTTTCCTGACACGAATAAACCATCACAATATGTGCAAAAATTCCAGCTTGCAATTGAAAACACGATGTACCACAACATTCACTTGGGCCTAAACAATACGGTAGATCATCGCGGTGAAGCAATAAAAAAAAGTACCATCTTGTATTCTTTTTATTATTTTGCTCATAATTTCCTCCCGAACTGGTCCAGAGGATAACAAAAACAAACTGTCGCCGTGCCGGGCTGGGGCGAGGAGTGTGAGAGATGGAGAGGTGGTGGTCTTTACCGTGCGTGTGTAAGCGGGGGGTTGCTCTGAGTAAATGACTTTGACATGAGTGGAAGCAGGCTTTTTCCATCAAGCCCGGCCCTGGATACCACACACAGCGCGCCAGTGTCAGCTTACCGCCCCGGGCCAGAGCCGGTCCCATGGGCCCCACGTTCATTAGAGAGAGAAAAGCGAAATTAGGCGAGCGGGCGTCGACAGTTTCCTCCCCTATGGAGACATCACACACAGATTTGTCCAACATAATGGAGTTATATATCCCATAAAGGTAATGTCAACATCCGTGCTGCGACGGAGCGGAGATCATTGAAGAAAAAAACATCAAGTTTTGTCGCTAGAGCTCTTGGTTGTGATGTGCGTATTTCTTTTTATTATGCTTTTTAATTTCTGCCCATGCATTGATTATATTGCAAAATAATTTTCGGTACACGCTTCTTTCCCAGAGGCCCGTGGTGACGATGTTTTTAGGAGATTAAACAAATCAGTGGACACTTTGCAGAAATATATTATATAAATATTATATTTTGTTCATATTTGTACAATTTCACACACTCCAGTCTGTGTCTGTGCACGTGTCTGCCGACACAAGCTTTTTAAGTTTAGATATAGCCTGGAGGACTCTCCAAACAATGTGCAGCAACAATAACCTTTGCACTTTGCACAACAAAGGATGTGCGGATAAAATCATTTTCCACCATGACACACAGAGCTGTTGGAGGAGCTTAACGGCCCCAGAAATTTCCTGCGACATCAAAACTTATGACCCCCGCCGAGATCAGGATGCCTCGGCCTGCAGAGGGAATCTTTGTTCTGGGAGTGCTTTGAAGAGTGCGCTCCGGCCGCTTTTTTACGCACACAGATTATATGGGCTCCTAATTTAGCCTTTTGGAAATATCAAGTGATCGCCGGCCACCACGAAAGCTATTCAGAGGTGTTTGTGATAGAGGAGTTTGCTTTTGGACTACACTCACGGCTGGAGGCCCATATGAGCCGACACAATAAGGCCTTCTGTTTGTTTTCATGTTTAGGCTGAAATATATTGTTTATCCTCCATGAAATATTAGGTAGATAAGATTTAGAAAGAATGTTTGTCTGGCTCTTTGACCTCAGGTAACCTATTTCAGGCCAATATTAAATAAAATGCACACACTTGTGCTATTTTTAGATTTTTTTCAATGTTTCTGACTAAAAATAATCACAATAATTATTAAGAAACAACTTTCCCCCTCTAAATAATATGCAAATGCTTTAAAATAACAAATAATTAGTGCTGTCCATGTTTTTATTGTTCTTATATATATTATTGGTCTGTAAAAAATATAATTACCGGTACTTAAACAAAACAATAACAAACACTAATCTAATATGGTTTCTGCTGCTCGGGTGTCCTCCTGCAGCCTGAGTTTCCTGTGGCGGTGCCGGGAGCTTTGGAGCAGTCTGTCCAGGACTCTCGGAGGTCAGGCGCGGTTCAGTTTGCCGGAGTGACAGACTGTTTGGACTTCCTAACATTGTGCCTGCCTTAACAAGTTTGGTCTCATAACACTGTGGGCCTTCGAGCCCTGGAACAGGCCTGAGTTCCTCCTCAGGCAGCGTGCTGATGATGTGAATGCAAAGAAGAAGAGGCTGTTTACTGATCTGGATTCTGCACGTCACGACGACAAATATGTTAATGAAGAGAGGACTGGAGGCACGTGACGGCGCCGCAGACAGGTGTGCTGTTCCGGTGTTTCACCTGCAGGTTGCAGCATTGTCCCTGAAAACAGCAGCATGTCTCACCTGTCACCTGTCACACTGCTGCGCGCGCTCTGAACACAGACCTCAGCTTGTGTGTGTGTAACCATCAGCAGGAGCACATTACATGTAGAGTGAGCAGTTTATAGACATTATGAAGGTTTTATTAAAACATGGTCATGTGTTGAGATGGATCCAGAAATAAAAGTACTGAATATTTTTTTATGTTGAAATGTGCAGATTCGTTTTGACTCACCCAGCTGCATCAGATCAACTGGTGTCCAAAACTACAACATCAAAAAACTTCCCTGACATTTGTCTTTTAATATCTTTTCCGTATGGAGGATCTGCTATTCTGAATAATAATTTAAATGTTACACTCGCATATTGTTTTAAGAATATTACTTTTTTTGTATACAACACAGAACATAACAGCTTGGATATGACAGGGGAAAATAGTATGTAAGAATAGTGTGCATCATATCCACCCACTAGTGAAATGTAACTAAGTAAATACATTTAAGTACAAATTTGAGCTATTTGTACTTGAGTATTGCCATTTACGTAACTTCATACTTCTAATCAAATATTTTGATTAGTTTCTACTCCCCTACATTTAGCTGCCAGCTTTAGTTAATTTTCAGATCAGTATTTAACATGAAAAACATATAACATAACATAACATAACATTTAAAAATAATTCTGCATTTTTATAAATTAAACCACATAACAGTATATTAAGGAGTTAACAATTAACAGTAAAATGCTGCTTATATAAATGAATACAACATAATAATACAATAATATATTTGGAATATATAAAACAATCTGAGTGAGGCCATTCTGCATAACGAGTACTTTTACTTTTGATATTTCAAGTACATTTTATACTGTCCTTATACAGTTTTGAATGCAGGACTTCTACTTGTAGTAATTTCACAGTGTGGTATTGGTACTTTTACTTAAATGTATATCCATCCCCTGATTAGCTATATTTTTAAAGAAAACTCTCAGACTGAAATGTTTTATTAAATGTTATATAAATAGTGCACACCAGAATTATCTAAGGTTATTAAAAAAAGATACAGGAAACCACATTAATAATAGGGGCTCAAAAGGCGTTTTATCGTCTGTATATTATATTTTAGGTCAATAATTTTGTTCAGAATATATGGCTTGTAATTGTCACATGCACAGTGTCTGGTCAGTGAGTCTGGGGTCTGTTTCAGCACCGCGGAGAGCAACTGCAGCCTCCTGCGGACACAAACAGCTGCGGGACTCGTAATGTGCGTAATATTACTGGAGATAATCTTGAGTGTGTGTGTGTGTATAAATCTGAACATCTGGCCGACATAAATAATCATATAGCTGCGTTTTGATGACGGAACAAATTCAGTGTTTCCTTTACATACATGGAGAGCCCTGCGGACACATGTCACACATCTGTATCTTTATATCTTTATTGTGTCTCATGTTTATTATTAGTTTGTGTGAAACTGTTAATCACGATCCGATTTCACGCACCAAGTTTTTAAAATTAATATTGTAAGGGATATTTCATGTTGCTATTTTTGATAAAAGACTTCAAATGATTTGTATCAATTGGGGTTTGATATAAAATCAAATCAAAATATAGGATAATAAAAACAATAATAATCATTAGTTCTTCTGGATTAATTATTATTAATTATTTTTTTAAGAAGGGCACATTTGTGTGGTCGATTTTATATACCCAGACACATTTCTTTGTATGAAACATAATTTTATATATGTCAGGATGTGTTATGTTTTACCTCTGAAAAAGTAGTTTTGGGGTTTTATGAACATGTATTCATGATACACTAAATAACATAAAAATATCACAATAATTATCAATTGTTTTTCTATGTTTGAGCTTTATTCTTTTATCTGATTATTTATTTGTTTACTGTGGTCGCCCTGATTGCAATATATCAAGAGAGTGACTTTCTTTTTCCTCTTATTATAAGACGCTACTGGCAAATTTTCAAATATTTTATAATAAAAAATAATGATAACACATATACTACTGCAGCAATCAGTGTAAGATGAGCCTTAAAGTAGTTTTCTAGACATTAGTTTTAATTTTGATATTTTGATTTTGGCGATTTCGGAGTTAATTTTGAACTTATTATGAGAACGACAATCCCCTCCTCTTTTTTTAGCCTTTACAGTGAAATGTGCTGCAGATCTGTGTGCTGTTGAGCAGGTGTATGTCCCGCCCCCACTGCTCTGCACACCTGCTTGTGATCTCTCAGACACCCTCTGCCTTTCATGTCTGTAATGAACAACTCGTTGCACATCAGGATCCCATTGTTTCAAGTTTTTTATTCACAAAAATACCAGGCATGCATGAATCAATCTGAGGAAAAACATCGGAGCCATTTCCATGCGTTTCTAGTGCAGCCACGTGACTCTCATCGCAGCTCAGTCAATATTTTTAATATATTTATAATATGTACAACAATATTTTATACAGCAGTTCATACAAAACATGAAAATATAAATAGATTAATAGTTTTACGTTTCAACTTGGCGCTTTGTTGCCGTCATACAGTGGAAATGACAAATGAACCACACACGCACGCACACACACACACACACACACACACACACACTGGAATGTCCTGCTGTGACAGCAGCTCTCTGCTCAGACACCACACAGTTAGATGTATATTGACAACACGTCTTGTTTGCTTTTTTCTCTGCAGGATGACTGACAGCATCATCATGTGACAGAGTCCCACACAATTAAAAAGCTGAAGCACTGGGAGCTTTAAGAGCGGCCATAGAAGTGCACATCATGGGTGGAAACATACAGGTGAGACAGCAGTCCTGGTGCTTTACGACAGCAGGGAGTCTATATGGAAACCTCGCGCTTTGCTGGGCATGTGGAGCGCGTGCAGCCCGGCCTCAGGTGCGGTGTGCTGGAGGTATGTGAGTCCATCCCTGCTGGGCTCTGCCCCCTCTGACAGGTACGTGTGCTGCGCCGGGTAGCTCAGTGCGTACGGCAGTATGTGGGCTCCTGGGGACCAGTAGAGCCGGGGGGCGTGGGTGGTGTCTGCATCCACGTAGCTCTCCTCCCTCCGTTTGAAGGGCGTGCTGAGGATGCTGTCGATGGCAAAGGAGCTGGAGAACTTGACCCCCACCCTCTCCTCCGGGGCGGGTAGGCGAGTGTCCTCGCTCAGGATGTCCGGGCTCTCCTGCTCCTTGGCGGACCTTTTGGAGATGCGCTTCCTCCTGCGGCGGAACACCCCGTCAGCAAAGGTGTACTCGCTGTGCGGGTTGAGCATCCAGTAGTTGTCCTTGCCCCAGGGCCTGGAGGGGTCACGCAGCACTTTGAGGAAGCAGTCGTTGAGTGACAGGTTGTGGCGCACGGAGTTCCTCCAGCCGGTGTAGCTGCCGCGGAAAAACGGGAACTTCTTCATCAGATAGTCGTTGATCTCCGCCAGAGTCAGGCGGCCGCTGCTGGACTCCCGGATGGCCATGGCGATGAGCGCGATGTAGGAGTACGGGGGTTTGGGTCTGCGGGTGTAGGGCTTCCCCTTACTGCCGTCGCCGCTCTGGATGACAGGTGCCGGGCTGTTAGCCACGCAATCCCCGTCCGAACCCAGCTCATCCCCGGAGAGAGGAGACGGGACTCCCCCTTCTGCGTCCATGCACAACTCCAGCGGCTTCTGCGCGAAGTGGTGCGCGGAGAAAACTTCAAGTTTCATGTTCCTCAAAAAAGAAGGATGATGTGTCTCCTCCGGTCAAAGTCTGCGCTGAGCAGCAGAGCAGGTGTAGCAGTCCTGACTGTCTGTCTGTCTGTGTGTTTGTCTGGAGCTCTGGAGGCACCCTGAGCCTCAGTGTGCAGCAGCAGAGTACAAATCTGTCTCCGGAGACACGCTTGTCTTGCTATAATATAATGCCCCGGCGAGGGACGGCCCACAGGCGGAGTTTCAATCCATTGAAGCGATTGAGTGATTTAGTGTATGTATGTTTACAATGGGACGCTACCGTGCGACGAAAAAAACAGAGGGAGGGAAGAGAGAGAGAGAGAGAGAGGGAGAGAGAGAGAGAGAGAGAGAGAGGGCAGGTATGAAAAATAATTAGTCTGAGAGGCATCTTTCTATCAATCTATCTCTTTATATATAAGTTTTGTGCACTATACCCATCAAATAAACTTTTTTCCTGCTATATTATTATTCAACCAAAACTTTTATCAGTTCACATAAGTTAAGTGCACTAAAATATGTTTTTTCTTGGTCCGCTTTAATATTTCAGTTATTTTCTCGCACAGCTGCGATTAAAAACATTTTAGGTTGTTCGGTGGGAAATATGCATATTTTTTACGCACAACAGCAAAGCCTCCTGGCAGTGCTGAAAGCCTCTGTGTGGGTGTTAAATAACAAGGGAAACGCTTGATTGGCAGATAGAAAAGAGCGGAATAAGCGGAGACTGTTTACTTCACTTCAACCTGTTACTCTTTCTACCGGCGCTCCGGTGGAACTGGGACGTAACGCGGACGCGCAACTGAAATAAAGAGAGATGCGTTCGGATGAGTTCCACCTCACGCACGGTGATTGATATGTAACATCACAGATTAAGCAAGAAGTTTTAGGGAATTAAGATAAAATCATATTGTCGGAGAGGTCGTGCAGAGTTCAGAGGACCATCACACCTGCATGCAAAGAAACAGTTAAGCAATAGAAGCGATTCACTCTGAACCGATGATGCAAATAAGCAGAGAGGGAGAGAGAGAGAGAGAGAGAGAGAGAGAGAGAGAGAGAGAGAGAATCTGACTGTCAAAACATCTGTGAATGCCCCACTGTTAAATATAAAGAGGAGTCCAGATCATTCTAACAGGAATATTATTCCAATTTCCTGAAAGTATAAATCGTTTTCTGGGTTTAAAGTTATTTTGAATTTAGTTGTTTTATTACTGTTTATTGTGTGAAAGCAGCCCCATGATCCATTTTTAATATGAGCAAACAGTGGCATTCATTTGTGCACCAACAGTACATCAGAGTCCCACTATCGTCACATACTGTTCGATGAGAGCCAGGGCCGGAACAAGAGATTTAGTGGTCCAAAGCAGAATCTGTCATCATTCCAGTGGAGGCTGGAGTACTGTACTCATGTTTAGGATTTATTTTTGTTCCTGTTGGCTTTTTGTGTAGGATGTAACCAATACACTATAAATCTTATTCCAGCAAAAAAAAAAAAAAAAATCTAAGTTTCTTTGAATAAAATGCCGAAATGTTTGTGCTGTAACACGTTATTCATTGAATCCAAGTCGCAAGACAGTTTCTATAGTTAGCGCCTCCTGGTGGAAGCATCAGACAGACACATAAATCCACACATAATTCAACATTTTTACTGCATTTTTGCAACATTTTCTTCAAATGTATTTTATTTATGATTAATAAGAAGTCTACACCTCTGGCTGAATGAGGCTTGCTGCTACGATAGCAAGCAGTAATAATATAATACTCTGCAAGGGTGGCATTAATGCAATATTATATAAAGTGCTACAACATATCTGTGGGGAAAAAAGTATTGTAACTACGTAATCTTCTTGCAAAGGTCTTTACAATCTCAAATCAATTAAACTAAATAACTGAATTAAAGGAAAGAAAATAACTTTGTAAAATGAAACACGTGTGAGTAAAGTTTCCTTTTATGGGCAAACTTAAAAAAAATGTAAGTTTAATATAATTGTTGACAAAAACTGCACACAGGACTTTAGTTTAGTTTGCTGGCTCAAAGGTTAACAAATCTAAAGCAAGAATTGTTGTTGAATCCAGGTGATTTTACACATTGTGCATCCCTGAAACATGTTTGGTGACTTAACCTTTTTGACCCTAATGACCAATTCATATATGAAACCATAAATCAATGCCACGTCACATTTGTCTGCAGACGATTAGTAAATGATAGTCATATGCTCATATTTATGGGGAGCGTATCTTCCCGAACTGGTTCTAAGTAAACCGACATTGCTGACACCTGTAAACCAAATGTCTGTTTGTCCCACTAACTCTTCTCCTGTCAACAGCTCTGAGAGAGCGGCTGGAGAGTTAACATGAGTTATGAGCATGGCCTCCGGCCCGTAATAATCATTAAACTGTCTTCTCTGGCACTCCTCCCGTCTCAGCTGCTCGGACTTTGCAGGAACCTGAACGACTTTACTGTAAGTTCAACTCTGTACACCACACACACATTTACGTGTGTGCACTCACACAGTGTTTCTGAAAAGATTTATGTAGTGAATTTTGGGAATCATGCTAAAGAAAAAACACATTAAAGACCCCTCCAATAAAGGATTCCTCAGTGATAGCATAGGTTATAAGATAAGGCCATGGTAAACTACCAGTCTGTGATCCTGACAGCATTGAGATCTGAATCTGTGTTTGGCATCCGGAGCCGTTTGTTCGTCTACTTGTTTAAATTTTATTGCCTAATTATCACCTTGACTGTACATGACAGGCATGACTTAACATCTCATAGTACCCAGGGCTGTTGGTGTGTGAGAGAGTATGTGAAAGCTACATAATTGAGAGGATAAGTAGAGTAGGTAAGTACTTAGTTAAACTCACTGTTCACTGTTCTGAGAGTAGAAATAGAACAGATATATGTGCTTGACTGTAATGAGCATTATCTGAACCCGTCTGTTACTGATGACCTCTGTTAATCTATATTGTGACTCTTCCATCTGCATTTTGCCTGTAGTAATCAGTCTCAGGCCTTCTTATTGTGAAAAAGAGGATTTATAGACATCAAACTTCATTCTTGAGCTGAAAATGATGATCTGACAGAACTCAAATCTACCTAAAAGTTTTTTAAAGTTTTGTTTTCAGTTAAAAAACTGCCATGAGGGAATTTTACAAGCAACAGATTAATCTGGAAGGGAACTCTGAGAGTGCAGACGACCGCGAAGCCTCACATTGTTGAAGTAAGTAAAAAATAATTAATGTATCCGTATTATTTGGATCTGCTCCAAAATGCAATATGTCTTCCATGGTCCATGCTACAGTCTTCCACCAAGTTTCATGAAAATTTGGGCCAGGAGTTTTTACTTCATCCTTAAACCAACCAACCAACAAATCGAATCAGAATCATCATTCCTTGTTAGAGGTGATAAACACACTACATCCACTGGTAAGGACAGAAGGCTGCGGTTGAAAGCTCTGGACAAAGCTCTTATTTTGACCTTGAGTTTGTATTTATTTGGTCAAAAATGTAAACATTTTCCCTCAAAACAGGGGCTGCTGATTGCAGGAGCCCCGGGGTCTGTTCCATAAAGCGAGTTCACCAAATAAGCCAGACTTATTTTGGTTAGTCTGACTCATTTTCAGTTGCTTCGATTCCATAAAGGAAATTGAGCAGGCCAAGCTCAGATATTATGGCAATTTATGCTGGAAAATCGTATTTGTGGAACCAAATCAACAAATCGAAATATTGAATCCTTTATTGATTCTGTTTTGTTGCTCATCTAAGGAAATGCAACTATAGCTGATGGAACGAGTCATTGAATCAGCTGAACTGTTCTATAAGTGTACAATTTCCCAATGTTCCCAAAAGTTCTCCAATGCTACTAAAACCTCAAAATTCCCAGACAAAATATTGAGGACATGACCTCCGTATTCTCTGTGGTAGCTAATCTAGTGCTCCCATTGTTGGAGAAAGACCCTCCAGCATGTAGCTGTAGGGAAATTTTATGTTGATAATGATAAAAGTCTCATAGTTGGATGCTTTATACTTACCTTCCTTTGAAGACTTGTTGTGGCTTCACAAATGATCACACGGCTGCTGTACTACTCAGTGTAAACAGAGATATTTGTTAGCCTTTAAATGTGCATGTGCTGATATTTCTCTGTGAATTGAAGGTGGGTCTTTGACATGTTTTGACCTTAAAACTAAAAGAACACAGGTACACCATGAAATCTCGAGTCAGAAGTTGGTTGTGATATCAGGAACTGTGAAGTTGTGATGTGAGAAAGGATGTCAGAGAAACCAAAGGTCACCAGACATCCTCTAATCAAATTTAGATTTTGGAAACTGCTTCCTTCTCTCACCGGGACGTTGCTGCAGCAGCTGGAGAGTTGAAACCAAAATGTTTTTGTTGAAACTCAGGAGGCCAACTGCTGTGAGCCTAAAACCACAGTTGAGGAAAGCAGCGGCATGTGTGCTATCATTACCGCTGCCACTGTACATCGCTCTGACAAGGCACACAGAGAGTTTTACACCGCTGGGCTGGTGGTAGGTGTGTCTGCGTGTATTTTCTTCGTGTGATGAGGCAGTATTTGATTTCAGGTACTCTGCCAAGATGGCTACACACACCTGTGCTGAAGGGATTTGGTGTAAAAGGGAGCACACCTGTTTTCAGTTTTAATCTTGCACATGGCAATTTGAAATCAGAAGTGGAAGACAATTTCCCCACAGGGATCAATAAAGTATCATATTATCATTCCTCTCCGGATATTTGGGCTTATTTCAAAACATTGCATCATTTGAGAAGGTCAGGATCATCTTTTACCTTTAGGTTCTGATGAAAAATGATATATATAATGCAGTAAAATTGCTTAGATTGCAAGGTCATTGAGGTGAGACGAGTCGGCTCTGCTCTATAGTGAGACTAGAGAAACATCAGGCTTATATAAGGTGTCTCCTAAAATTGGCACCTTGTTCTTTTGGCTCATCTATTGAGATTTAAAGTGTCGCCTTTGAGCCACAGGAGAAATCTCTTTTAAGTGTTGACGTGAGTGGAATTCCAGTAATGTAAATTCCTCAGGTGAATCCTTCGCAGCTCCAAAAATAGCCCCACCTCAGCGGCGGTCTGCACTCACACGCTAACCCTTGTCTGCATGTCTCTGGATGACTTCTTACCTGTATCTCATCTTTGTTTTCTTTCTTCTCTGTGAGTGAAGGGTGTCCAGCCCCCATGTCTTTGTATAAACAAAGTACAGGCTGTGGGCGAGCAGGGCAGGGAGGAACAGCAACAAGAAGCGCTGCGTAGCTGAGATTCCCAAGATTCCCTGCAGCAGACTCAGTCTCTGACGGAGGCCTCTGATAGTCAACGTGCTTCATTTAGACGCACAGATAGTTATGGCAGTGTGTTTACTTCACAGCAACACTGAAAATCAGACATTCCACATCAATTCCACTCATTCCTGCGCTCGGCACAGTAGGCTCCTGTACAGGGGTTGGTGTTTAGGGGTGTATGTTTTGTCTGCAGCTGTGCGTCTCCTCATGTGTGGGTGTGAAAGTGTGTTCTGGCTAAATACAAGTGTAAGATGCATGCATTCCATCTAGTTTATTCTTCGAACAGTGATTACTGTAATTACCCAACAATGCAGCCCTCTAAACGTTTGCTACCTGCTTTGTTGCGCCTCTGTAGAATCATACCTTTGTGTTTTGGAAGATAAATGGTGGGGGGGCACCTTGTCCATGTAATCAGAGGCACACCTGAACATTTGACAGTGACAAACAAAAAGTTCCCACGAAACTTTTGAATGTACTCACAAGCAACTGCTGCATGTCTTGTTAAAAATGGACTGCTGGATACCTGATACAAACACACACACACACACACACACACAGAGTACATGCAATGACTCACAAAGTTTTCATAAGCGTGGTTTGATGAGCGTAAATCTCCGCTCCTTGTGTGTCAGCGATTAATAAATGAAATGTGATAAAATGAAGCAGCATATCCTGCAGTCAGTTGGCAGCCACATGTTGCTATTTTGGGTTCTCCTGCATTCTTACCTGAAGTGCTCACACCCTGCCAGACCAACAGAGGGAAAAAAATAGATACATATAAATAAACGGAGCCAAGAAGGGTATAATTAAAGTAATTAAGGAAAGAGGTGAAGTACAGGTGAAGCACAGGTGAAAGGCAGCCTGGCACCGCCAGGGCCTGAATCTCACGGGAAGGTAGTGATGTAATTCCGGGTCCCCCTCTTGATACACGCAAGATATATTTACATCTCTAACCAGGAACATGCAAAAAGGGGTTCTTTTCTTTCTTTCTTTTCTAAACTTTTAAGCAGTACATGTGTGCACCACCTGTAAACTTTCATAACTAACTTTTGCTCTAATATCACACCAGAGGGGCTGGGGATCTGTGGTCATCTTGCTAGTGCAAAGTCTTGTTTTCAAATTGATCTTAAGTTGAGAAGTGCATAATGATTGTTGCAAGTTACCTCAAAGTCCGCCCAAAAGGGTCCTTAGGCAAACTCAAGAGCCCCTCTGATCAGTCAAAGTGCCTATACGGTTACCTCAAGTGCTCATGTACCCTAATGCCCCTCAAGTTGCCCTTTGCTCAGCCCAAACTCAGATCTCATTGGTGCTATTTCCCCAGTGGTCAGCCCATGGTCCCATCTGGTCAGCTTGTGTTTGTCTCTGATGGCTGATGAACACTGCTGGCATGCAAAAGAGCTTCTCTGGTCCTTCAGTGACCTTTTTGACCCCAAAATTTGCTTCTGCTTCAAGTAACTGCCCCTCCGGTTGACTAAAATACACCTTTATGCAGCCTAAATACTAGACGGTTGGATCAGATGCCATCCTTTTTGGTCCTCCTTATTTTAGTCTGCTCATGTACCCCTTTGGCGTTTAAGTGCCCTCTGGTCAGATAAAGTTCTCCTCAGGGCAACCTGGTCTCACAGGAATCCGTGAAATAACCACGGATTCGCTTAACTCAAAATCCGTGGAATAGCCACGGAATCACTCAAATTTCCGTGAAACTGACACGGATTTCGCTACAATGCAAGTCAATGACAGTCATATCCCGTGGCTATTCCAACATACAAAGTGATTATGTACATTCACTGAGTGAATATTTAGAAAATAAAACATATTTCTCGCTAGAAATGTAATCAAAATGAGTTAGTTGTCACTCTGGTACATATCCTTACAGCAAGAGAATAGCTGAATACACCTTTAAGCAACTTTGCATGCACAGTATGTGTGTTTGCGTGAGCAGATGTGTACTGTACTTGACGTTGCACAGCCCAAAGTCTGCACCATCACCTGAACATCTCTGGTGCCTTTGCACAGATTTAGCAAAAAACCTGAGATCAGATGGTGGTCTGCAGTCTACAGAAACTCAAAACAAAACTGCAACCTGAGTGCACCCCTTAATCCTGCCTGTTAAATGTTACTGTAAGTGCGTGTCTGTCAATGAACCTCCACCATGCGGGCAGCACAGGCTCAGTACCTGCCCTATCTTCCGCTATCGTCCAATTCAGCTCTTCACACGCTAGAGTCCCCTTGCATGCCGAGCTGGGAGGCGTGGAGGGAGTGCAGGGTGTGGGAGGGCGAGGGGGGTGAATACAGAAGAAAAAGGAGCAATGATTGATCTTAGCCATAGACACCTCGCTTTATCGCTGCAGCTGATAGGACCTACCTCCATTCAGCAGTGCTGTAGGCTGTTTTTGTGTAAGCATAAACACAGGGCCGAATCAGTACCTGCGCTGCACTGTTTACCTGGCAGCCGTTCAGCCCTTTTCTGTCTAAACTTGAAATAGGATCCAAACACTCTACTCACGCATAGTGGTTTGCACGAGATGCTTCGCCTGCCTCTCAACCTACCGCGGGGCTCCGTAGTGCTATTTTTGCACCGTCTGAACCTTAACCGCCCCTCTTATTTCTTTGATTGAGAGGTGGAACATCTAGCTCCGGGGCTTTAACTGCAAACATAGCACTGATTTTGAGCAGTTACCAAGGAGTCATACCACAGACAACCCCAACAAACACCTCGCTGATTGACAACATTAGTACGAGGGTTATATTTAGATCCCATTTTTCTCATCAGTATGTATAACCACAATTAACCGTTTTATATATCCTGGACTTTTTACCTTCTTTAACATTTAACCCTTTGCTTGTCTTCCAGTACATTATTTAATACCAACAGTTTTTCTAACGTTTTTTAAAAAAGAAAGATGTTAGAAGAAGAAGATAATATTTTACATTATTTGAGATATTTCAGTCGTGTCAGCACTTTAAAGGGACACTCCACCAGATTTTCATTTGAAGTTCAGTTTACTCGTCACAGAGATTATTATTCGGCCTGCAAAAACCTTCGCACTATAACGTATTTTTTGGCTCGACGGACGGCACGTTCTTCTATCTGAAAAGTGACCCTGATCATTTCATCAAGGCTCGGACACGACACACTACACCAGAAAGAAATCAGCTCTCACTCCAAACCAAAGATCATTATGTGGAAATTTTAAAAGACCTAACTTGAGAGATGCTCCTGAACATTGCAGACGTCCAAGAGATGTCACTTAGGTTGAATATCTGGGCCTGTCTGCAAGTCCAAATTGTAAGAAAATTGTTTTGAACAGCACTGACAGCAAACAACCCAAATCCAATAATAACGTAAGATCTGGGTATGAGGGAAATATCAGGGGTTGGAGGAGTCATAAAACCTGGAAAATCATTGTAAAATTATTAATTTACCTCCAACTCTTTCTGCAGAGCAAACAATCTTTAATGTTTGCGTCTTTTTCTTTCTTCTTATCTTCTTGCAGACATCTATTTTTTGGTGGAAAGAACTTTTTTCTTGTTTTTGAGGACTCCTCCTGGTGAAATGTCTTCTTATGTGTGACTCCCCTGTAGCAAGCACATTGATGGCTTTTAACCCTCTATGGTTTGTATTATGATGCCAGTTAGGAAAAAAATGTTTGGAGTGTTTATATATATATATATATATATATATATATATATATATATATATATATATATATATATATATATTTGGTGTTTTTTTTTTTTTTGCCTGTTGCCATGTGTGGAAATTATTAGCAAATAAGACGTGCAAAGTGGCCTGCAGGGTATTGTAATAGCCTGCACTTTACTTTACTGCAACAGACAATCTATCTTTGTGAAATTGTCAAGATCAAAACAAAATGATGATGGATGGTATGCTTTTGAACATTATATATACACCTAAACACACACTACCAACATCTCATGCTGATTCCATAATGGTTCATTTCTCCCTGGAGGCAACATAGCAATTTTCCATAATGGTACGTTGTTGCCTCAGGGCAACAGTTGCATTTTAACAAGTTTCCATTATTTAATTAGAAAATAAATTGCATGAAACTATTGAAAATGAAGATTTTGTCACCTATTAGTGGGAATATATCTTTTTCCAGATGGAAAGGGGCCAGGAAATGACGTTTTGAGTGCTTTTTTGTGGCGCAAAATGGCAAAGATGTTTCCTTTGGAAAAGTCTGCAAAAAAGTGGCCTCCTGGAGGTCATGTGACAAATTAAAACATTTCCATTGGTTCCTTATGGTCTTCCCTCTTTTTAAAGTATTGCATCACTCAAAAAGATGCATTGTAGAAATTTGACAGGTCAAAAATGTGTTTGTTGCCTAAGGGCAACACCGTACCATAGAGGGTTAAAGTCGTATTTTGTGGCGATGCCATAAGCAAGACTTTAATTAGCACTTAATCAGGCCATTATTTAGTGTAGTTTAGTGGCTATCTTAGCTTTTAGGAAGCACACAACAGTAAGAGAAAGAGGGTGAAGTTTTAATTCATAATCATCACACACTTCCTGAATGTTTGCTTATATTACCAAAAAAACTGTATATATACCTTAACTTTCCAGGTCTATAGCCTCATTTTGGAGCTTGACAATGTTTCACAACATCAAATTGTCATATGAATTTCTTTTGTTTTTTACCTCTACGTTCAGACAGCTGTAGCTCCAAATACACTGTGACAAAATTATAGATTCCTCACCAAATAATAACTACAAACACAACAAATACCAGTATGCCAGTTTAGAAATCTACCTCTTCCATGTCTGCATATAAAGTGGGACCACAAATTAGAGAAACTCTAGACTAACCCGTTTCCCCAACTTAAATATTAAACGTATTAGTATTAGTACTTGCACCAGGTATTTTCCTAACCTCTGTAGACTTTACATGGCTCACTGCAGAGGTAATTAGAAACCTGGGCTCCGGGGCAGATGCTGCTGTTTGTAGTAAGTGCTATTAGATATTGATTCGGTGATAATTCGTAAATTATTATCATTAAGGATCGGAAGTTTGATTGGGGGGAAAAACGGCCTAATCTCCTCCAGCCGGCTGTTGGTTATCCTGCATTGATCCACCGGAGCAAACAGCAGCTGCCTGGCTGAACAGCAAACCCCAGCACACACATACGTATAAGATCATATAAAGTAGGATATGTCTAATACTTTATGTAATGTTGTGTAGAATAATAGAGACAAACAAGGTCAGGTGCTGACAAAAGTCATGATCCTTTAACGTTTCTACTCTACGATTCTCTTTTAACATTTTATTACATAAGACATGACATGACTTGTTATTTTTTATCTTTTTAGTATCAACAATTCCATGAAAAGGCCAAAAAAACAACCCATTACCCTGCTAAAGGTGTTGGGCCTCATGTAGCCTCTGTTCCATAGAACTCCAATGTCATACAGTACAAATAAAAGGCTATTTTGTAATTTGCGGCAACATATTTTTACATTACAATGAGCATAAACATTGTAGTTTATCTCTCTTAGTTTGTCAAAACCTCACAAATCTGTGTCATTACTGAAAGGTGTTGTCAAGCATGTTTAGTAGCTGCATGATGAACAGAGGTAGGGGACAGGGAATGAATAATGGGCCTGGACTTTTCACTCAGACAAACTGTACTGATGCTTTAACCCATAAAGTTTCATGCTGATCTATGCAATACAAGTGTTAATACTGTAAGTCAAATTAATAGGACCCGGGAACGTCTAAAATCTGTTGTCACGCAGTGCAAAAAGCATTTCTCTTTTATGTGTCTATGTACAAACCCAATTCCAATTAAGTACATGCCACAAAGGATTAGCAAAGGCTTTGAGTTTGAGTTTGGAGTTCTGTGGTATGGAGGAATAGTTTTATCAGGCTGTGGGTTAACAAACAGTAGCTAAATTATTAAACAAATTTGGCTGCTACAGAATTGTTGTTGATGAAAATAAAAAGATAACACCAGGCTCATCCGCCCAATAAAACCTTATCATCAGTTATGATGATATCAACCGCCGACTTCTGGCTCTAGTTTTCGTTGTGATTTTTGGCACAAGCCCCAACCCTTCTGTTTAATTTGGAAATGGATCCGACTTCTGAATGTACGTACTTTAAAATTTGTTAACTCCCCCTGCATGCCAGAGAAACCGGTTTGGCCATTGGGGCAGCCAGGTGGATGGAGGGAAGGAAGAAAGAAAAAAATTTAGAGGCAGAAACTGCAGCACCTGTTTGATGACCGGGTAAGCGGCGTGATAACGGTAGAAGGACGGTATTATAATGCAGCAGCGTGATTGCGTCCCAAAGACTTTCAGTCTAATGACCCTCAGCTGTGCCACAGTGTTTACTGGGAGAAACGGTTGTTTCCAGTGCTGAGATGAGAACATTAACAGTCAGAAGATGTATTTTAATATAATTAAGTGTCAGTGAATGGTGTCCACTGATCTCCAATTATGCTAAAAAAAAAGAAGAAAACCATAATTGCTGCCGGTTCTGGATAGATGTGTTGCTGCCACACAACTCTAATTGAACTTTCTCTTAAAAGGCGTTGTGAGAAAACAGGCAGTAACTATTTATACAGCTACACACCTGACCAGGCATCTATCCAAACAAAAGGTCTTGAACCCAGCCCTTGCGTGCCTATCCAACCCAGACATCTGATTAATTATAGTGTGGCCGTTAAGGCGAAGAAAAACTAGCTGATGAAAAGTCAGCGAGTCTGCAGGCTCAACCTGCCCAAACAGCATCATGCGTGTTAGCTTGTAAAATTCTGGGTCACGCCCCCCGCCCCCCTAAACCCCCCCCCCCCCCCCCTCTCTCCGTGCGTTTCCTCCCCCACTCCCCCTTCTCTGCTCCGGGCCCATTCGTGCAGACGAGGTAAAACATCTCCCTCGCTGTGTCAGAGCCCCGCAGGTGGGCCCCGCGTGCTCAGGTAGATAATATCACTGTTACTATAGACTGTGTTTGGGTTAGCTCAAAAACACTTTTCACAGCAGCAGCAAAACAAAGTGCTGTGCTGTGCTGTGCAGTGCGTGATAACAGCGGGAGCTGCTCCCTACAAATTAACCTGTGGAAACACTTTGGCCTCGCACGAAACACACACACATAATACCTGCTCCTCCTTCTTTTACATGAGTTTACATGATGATCCTCTGGGAGCATGGAAAAGTTTTCTAGAGATTTAGGAGAAGTCTCTTCTCAGTAATCCACCAAAGGAATAATGTTAATCCGAAACAGTGAAATAAGCCTTTAATGTCGTGCTGGTTATGTTATAGGACGGCGCTGCCTTATGTCCACATTGAAAGCATTGGACTGATTGGAGAAGTCACTCTGTTTCTAATCTGCATACTGCTTGTGCAGGAGACTTTATAAATTGACTTTCTTTAAACAAAGGAGGCATGAATAGCTTGAATGTGCTCAGGGCCAGAAGCTGGGATGGCTTCCATAAACAGATCACCCAGGTGGTCCATGTGTGAGAGCAGGAATGGAGCGCTGGTGGAGAGGCCTGCTGCTGCAATCACAGACCTGGATCTTCTTATTTCAGGAGCTCCCTCTGTCCCTGAGCGAAAGTCTCAACTTCTATTGAGGCCATGAGGATCTGATTCATAGTATTTACAACTGTCTGGCACCAAATCATTTTTGTTGCACAAAGGTTTTAAAGAAGACAGAAGCACACAAAGTGTAGCCAAAAGAGCTGCGAATTTTAACTCTGACTGAACCAGAGATTTGTAGATTCTGCATATTAATTACATGTCCAGTTGCTCCTCTCAGGCTGCATTACTCTCATGTTAGGGGACATTTTGCTGCAGACACTATTCAAAAACTGTCCTCATCTCCTCTGTATTATCTGTGTTGTGTTTGGCTAGATTTTAATTTACAAGTAAAACTATTAGTATTAAAATATTCAACTAAAAAGATCAAAGAGAAACCAGTAAGGGAGAGTGCTTTTTTTTAATAAGTATTCAAATACAGCATTATTTATCTCTGAAGTGCAACTAAACATGGTTTTAAGTTTTTTCTTTTATTTATTAGTTGTTATATAATAATGTTAAGTATATTGGTACTGTGATTGTTTTGTAAATTTGAGCTAAATTGGTCAGTTTTTCGACATTAAACTAGTCAAGTTTACTTGACGGTTCTGCTGCATATTTTTATCTGATTTAAATAATGTTGAAACCAGTTTAATGTGTGACTAAGTTCAAACATCAACAGCTTTAAATCATCTCAAACACTAAGCCCGGAGTTTAGTAGATAGAAAAGCAAATAATTTCACAATCTGACATTTCCTTGATATTGTTTAACCATAACAAGAGTCTTTTATTCTGGCTATGGATTTAATGAACAAATCAACACTGTTATCACTTGTAGATGTTTTTGCAACATATCCTCATGAGCTCATTATCATGGCTCTTTTGGTTTTACTCATAGACTGTATAAATAATAGAGGTAGTCACCGTGATGTCACCCATTGGTTTGTGGACTGCCCGTTGGAAGCATCGAGTTCAGCGTTACACTCGTCGCCATCTTGTTTCCGAAACGGGGAGCAGACCATAATTGGATTGTAAAGGAGCGAGAGGGATCTGATCACTGACTACAGCCTCTCTACACCTCAACCTGACTGAGAGAAGCTGCTGCTAATTCATGTTAGCATTAACTGGCGCATTAATTGGGATGTTAATTTTGGCTAGCAAAAAACAAAAACAATATGTACGTTACTTACCTTAGAAAAATGAACAGCGACTCCTTGGAGTGTCTATGAGTTCACCCAAACACTGAACAAGACATTTTTAATGAACAAAACGTTCAAATAAACTGTGATTAAGTGAAAAAACAGTGTGAAAGGGTCAAAGTTATGAGACCAAACCGGTAAACGTCCTTTTTTTTATATGTAACTGAAAATCCCAAATCGGACACCGTTCGGCTAAGATTCTATCAAAATTGAACTACTGATATAAATGATCATGTTATGCTTCCAATTAATGAAATGGTGTGAAACTAAAGTCTTACTTCTTATCCTTCGAACCGTATGTTGTTTTAACCATGTATGTTAGGCTCGGGTTTACCAGAGTCGGCAAAAGGACGCTAACGCCGGTAAATTAGCCGTGCGCTAACTGTATCCCACATCGGACACATGGATCTCCTCGCTGTAAAACAATGGGGGCTGCTGAGTTTTTCGGGGGATATTGGATGTTTCTGGGTAAGCCAAATAAATATTACCATGATCAACCATCATTATCAACACACCCGGACAGTACTTCTGTGCTTCACAATAAAATACATTACAATGAAAATAAAGATTTACTTTTAAGATCGTGTTTTTTCGACATGTTGTTGACATATGATGATCTATTTTTCATGCACTTCATCACAATTGCTGTTTTAAACAAATTAATGCTGTACAGCAGATTGGACAGGTCCCAAAACCACTTTGCTAAGGTTAGGAAAAAAGAACAGGGTAACACTACTACTGGACATCATTTCAAAAAATGGGATATATACACTGTCCTGGTTGAAAAAGTTAGGATTTAACCCAACAGGCAGCCTAGGTGGTGTTTAACATTACTTTGCTTCATCACCAGTCAAAATTTTGTGGGATTCATTTGACTTCCAGCTTATACTTTTCATAGAAAATCATATGAACTATTCATATGGACGGCCTGAGATGTTTTGGCCGTCTAAGGTTCATTATAAAATCTAAATAATTCCTCTTCTTATGTGATCTGGAGACGACAGTGCTTTCTTTTATCTCAAACTGTCTCCACCTTCCACTGTTTCTCCACTAATACCATTGTGAGTATGTTCCGCACATTCTGTTTTGATCATCCATTGCATGTCCTCAGCAAGAACCCTTTTGTGTTGACATAATCATCTTGTTTATTACTTACATTCTAATCGTCTCATTATTAAGTTTTGTTTTTACTTTCTTTGCTCTATAAATAAATGGACTTGACCTGACTTGCAGAAACAGGAGTGCCAATTCTAAAAACAAACCCAAACACAGTCCCCTCCAGTTCAATCCACACCCAAATGCATAAGATTGAAACTGCAAACAGAAAAGGCAAAAGAAATATCTGCAAGTTGTGGCAGCTTTGTCAAACTCAGCATAATCTAGTATTTCTTAAAAGCTCATTCCTCGTGGGCCCGGCTTTAACTGTGGGACTCTGATGCTGCACTTGTTTATACTTTAAAGTTTATATTGTGAGCTGCTCCAGACAGACTCAGGCCTCGGAGCGCAGGGCCACACCGTAACGGCTCAATATTTTATAGATGGAAAAATACATTCCTCACACCTACACACACACGCACACACACGCACACGTCATGTGACGGGTGTATTCTTTGAGCAGGTGAGGGATCACACAAACAATACCAGACGCCCGTCTGCTTTATGCAATGTTTAGATAGCATTTTACATAACTAGCATGTTTTTGTGGCCTCTGTTATCGCGGGTCGAGCATGTTTCGAACATGACATTGACCCCGGGGCTCTGCTGTCCCATCACCTACAGCCCCTATCTCCCATGTTATCACACAGACCTGAGTTATTGTGAGGAGGTTGGTGTGCTCAGCGATGGTTTATGTACAGTGTGCGTGACAGATCACCTGTCACATGCCGCCTGGTCATTCACTCAACATGTCCAAACATACTTGTGCTATTAGCTGCTTGCCCATGTTTGTCTGAAAAAAGGATTAGCGTGAAATATGAGGAAACAGTGACTGACAGTATGTGACTCTGAGGGTAACCCAGCTAGTGTTTCACAATGCTTAATAGTGTCAGGTAATAGCTGTGAGTCATTGTTGAGAGTATGCCATCGCGTGTGTGTTGAGCAGTTGAGGTTAGGCCTATGTGTATGATGTGTGTGTGAGTGTGTGTGTGTGGGTGCTATTAAAAAACAGGTTCTCCTGAAATGTTTTTTGGCAGATATCAATAGCTCAGGGATCACCAGATACAGTACAGGGGGTTCCCTCCACACTCACAAACAAAACTCATTTTCAATTGCCTGGCTTTTATTTAGTCTTGGGTTTGGCATTAAGGCTTAGTCTGTTAATGCTGCGCTGATGAATTGGACTATTACTCATATGGGTGTTTGTCTGTGGCTTTAGTACTGCAAAAGTTTCTGTTATTGTTTTTATTTGACATGCTCGCTCTCTGACTGCAGCTCTAAAAATAACACGAAGTCCATAATTATGGTTTTAACCTAAAGCCCCCTCCTTGTCATCCTCCGCCTCCTCCTCCTCCTCCACTCCTTGCGTCTTTTCTCCTGCTGAGCACCTGTGCTGTTTTATGGTGTGTGTCTTTGTGTGGGTTCACATGGTAGTTAATGGCAAGGCTGCTTTTATGCGTAAGGAACGCAGACTATGATGTACAGCAAACCCAACTGCTTTATATTTCAGTGGGAACTTTGGCTCATCACATGAAGTTCTGGCCCTCAATAACAATCATGGATTTATTTATAGCTCCTCTATTGTGTGTTAGCAAGAAAGGCGCGGCACTGAGGATAAATTGTCACCTCTCTGAAATCCTCTGAGGGCCTCAGGCAATATCAACAGTAAATTAGACAACAAAACTGAAGAGTATACTTGTTTAAACAACAACAACTTGCAGCAATTATAAAGCTAACATGCGGATGTTTAGCAGGTTATACTTTCAGTTAAAAATACTTTAATGGTTCTTCAAGAGACAAGCAAGCCTGCAAACACAATTAGTATAAACAAGTTTGTTCAGAGTTTTCAGTCTATGCACAAGATAAACTGACAGCACAGAAAAAATACAGTCGAGAGTCGTCCATCGAAATTACTTGCAATCATGACAAAAACAAAATAACATAATAATATGCTAACAGCACTAGCATTGATGACCATGCAACCAGAAGCTTTTTACACTGTATTTTTTATAATAATAATAATAATAATAATAATAATAATAACAACAGTAAATACAGTTAAATAACTGTTAAACAACCATACTTTATTTTACAGATAATTCATTTTAAAATACAGATAATATAGCTACAGAAAATATAATATTTTAATTAAAGATATCTGGAGAATAACTTACGTTTTGTTTTTTTGATTTTTACTTTAATATGACGGTAAGTCAACTTGGGCAACCTTTTAACACTTTTTTTAACATTAAATTTAAAGTTTTGCTGTCAGAAAAAGTTGCCTTCATTTTACATTCATATATATGATTTTTACATAGAATTCACTGTAATTAACTTTTTAAGACCATTAAGCAACTGTAATACAGTAAAAAAAAAAATGTAATACTACATCCATTTTATTATTAATATTTGTAAGAAAAATAATTTACCTTTTTATGGCATTTTGTAGAAACCCCCCCAAGAGTGTATAAGTAGTCATTTCTAACTTGGCAGAAGCAGTAATGTATCAAATGTAAGCTATTAATAATGAAAGTATCAAAATGACCCACAAAATATAATGCATGCATTACATGCCATGTTCAGATGCCACACAAATCTGGGTAGTATGGCCATAAAATGAGTGTCACATTAGAGACGGACAAAAATAAGTATGAGGTTGACATTAGTAAACAGTGAGTCAGCAGACGGCGGTGACAGACTTAACATCTGCTTGCCTGCATGTTTTATGCTGTTTAGTCAGGGCGCACTAATTTAACTAAGATCTTTTTCAATATTTGTCACATTTCCTTACTTACTTGTTGTTCATAACCATGGTTTCCCTCATCTTAATCACACTTTAAAGGGAAACCGTTCAACCAGGACCCTATTTCCACATGTTTTTGTGTCCAAGTAATGGACAATGATTTTGAAATTCATCCAGCACTGCAAGTTCTGCAGCCAGCAGTAGCCTAACATGCTGCAATGTAATCCTTCAGGGCAATAATACATCCTCCATGTATTTTCACTAAAAATGCGTCATTTTTTTGCTCAGATTGTGACTGTGAGTGTCTGCCAATTCTGGAAATCATTAAAACGTCAGTAAGAGTTAAAGGGAGAAATGCCCGGAAGAGTTGTGTTGTGTTGGACTACAGAAAGCATAGCTATTATCAAAATTATACAATATTTTCGGTAAAATCAATGTTTCTGAATGTTTCTTACAAGACTTTGCATAGTTTTCATAGACTACCTTTGTAGATATGTACAGGCTGATGTTTACTGCCTGCCAGAGAGTATAATCCAAGAAATTACTGTTCCAAGACCGGAGAGATCTGCTGCAGACAGAGCAGAGCTAATGTTTTTAGCTGACATCATTGTGCTGACCTGCTATCTGTACACATGGAAAGCATGGAAAGATTACACCAAAAAAATAACCCAAGAGGTCAGTCAGAGCTGCAAAATATCAACTGATTCATGACTGATTAGAAAATATCTATAAAGATAAAGATACATAATAAAGATATAGATAAAGAGGAATTACATTGCACCCCTTTTTGCGAACCACGATGTAGCGCTCTTGCTTTATACAGAATGAATTGAAAAATGAGTTACTTAGTGCCCAAAGGATGACGTCCAGAATGATCCCAAACATAGCAAAATGAAAAGAGAAGGGAAAACACAGACAGAGGGCCAGATCTGTGCAGAGACAGACACCGCCACACACTTCCAGTGGGTCATAGTTGAAGATTGAGAGGGGGCAGTGGTGGTTCTACACAGGGGCCTACAGGGGCCACTGCCCCTGTGAAGAAGCCCTTGGCCCCTCCTGTGGCCCCTGTGTCAAATTAATAATAAAATGATCAATTTATAACGATGAATGACAGAACAATTCTTACCTATTTTTTGTTCAAACAATATCTCATTGTACACAAAATGAACCCAGAATGTTTACATTGTATAATAGTTGAATTGTGCAATTTAAGCTTGTGTATATATTTAAAAAAAGATCATTCTCACTGTACTGCACTTTCAAAATAAAAAAGTAATTGTGCACAAAAATGAGAAATGTCTGTCGTACAAAAATTGTTGTTATTGTTGGTAAGTCTCATTGTTTCAATCAATGTATTTGTGTCTTCCAAATATACTTAAATTAGATTTTTAAATTTAAATTTTTAAAAAAAAAAGGATTTGAATGCTTAAATATCATCTTTGGCGTTTTTTAATGTGCCCCTCTGATTAAACACTGGCCCCTGCTTGGCCCCCACAGTAAAACTGGCCTAGAACCGCCACTGAGAGGGGGCACTTTTGAAAATCTTGCATAGTGTTCCTTTAAATGGTACAGTGGCTGATATATAGCAACAGTCTTATCACATTTCTGCTTCTCACCTCCTTTGCACAGTCAGTGGAGCAGCTCCAGCAGCGGCTGGCTGCAGCCTATCAGTCCCCTCATCACCTCTCTGTTTCTGCTGCAGTCAGATTATCACGCATGCGACAATAACGTGCCAGCGTATGCGGGCGTTTTCTGCTAGTTCAGAGTGCTGGCACGCTCAGCGAGGTGTGTGATGTCACAGAGGCAGGACCGTAGATCTGATCTGACTGTGCCGAGCAGCTATAGCACAACAACACAGTGCACGAAACAATCAATCAGATAATGTCGCTAAGCTTTAAAGAGGCTGTTTTCTACATCGCGTGCCTTTTTTAAAAGTACATCAAACTCCCCGAGAGGTCTTAACACTTCAAAGAAAAGACAGAACTAGATTTTTGTTCTTTTGATCTTCAAATGAAGTTTTGCATGACAAAAACATCAAGTGGAGATTCTGCTCTTTGTTTGCCTTTTCATGTTTTGAACTCAAACAAGAGAGCTACTGCTTTTTAGGTGCTCATGTGTTACACATTGCAAGAAATACTGAACACATGTTTGCAAATCTAAGTATAATATTTTATTTCTAATCCTGTCTGAGCAGCCTTGTAAACGTGACAGCAACATTAAGATGCACCTAGAGACCCCAGTGTGGGCTTCTAGGGTTAAACTGGCAACACCTGGATTTCCTTTTCCAGATATCTATAATATCCTCATCTACCTCCATCAGCTTTTTTAATTTGATTTGATTATGAGTCTTCTGTTAAACCTGACACATAGAAACACTTTACTGTCACAAAGATTAGACGTTCTCATTCCCAGATTATCAAATACCAACCGACATCACAGCCGTATGATATAACATTCAGTTATTTACGGTGTAAGTTATGTAACAAACAGATTTATTTGAACCGAAACGATGATCTTTTCCCTAAACTGAAGAAAGTAGTTTTCTTGCATAAAACTGTGCATGTAGTCGAGTATCATGCGTGTATGTATGTTAGACTTGTCTATGGAGTAAAGACATTAATGTATGGAGGCCAGTGAGTCTTAGGTGGGAAAAATTGTTAAAAAATCAGCAGTTCAGGAGCAAGAATTGCTATTTTTTCAGCTGTACACACATTAGCTGTAGCTGTTAGCATGCTAGCATTGTAGACATCTGTCCAGTTTCCTCATTTTTGGTCTTGTGTCTGTGTTCATGGAGATAAGATGAGATAAAGAGATGAGACACTTATCTCTGGAGTGGAGTCATACATTCTTGGTTAGCACGCATTTTCTGCTACAATTGAAGAGACAACCTCACTTCTTTGAAATGACAACATACTAAATGCACGCATCTGCACTTTGCACTGCTTTTCAAAAAGCGAAATGTTTCTGTAACTCTTTCTTTCTGAGGTATTCTGCTTGGACAGCTATGTTTTACTTTATACCAATGTCTTGATTGGTCCTTCTTAAAATTGTTAAGGACTACATCACAATTTACTATATTTGCTACTTTAATCGCATGAGCTTTTTTGGCATTTAATTTCAGTGTGCACAAAAATTGTCAGGTCTATGTATTAAATGTGTCATCAAAAATGTCCACAGTGGAACAAAAACAAATGTATCATCCATAGCATGTCCCTGAGTTTTTGCAAAAAATATAAAATAAATCACACAATGTGTCACTCACTATTGTTAATATCTCTTTTATGTGACACTAATATTAGTCAGTAATGGTTCATGAGTGTCTAAAATCCTAATTTACTGCACTGGGTTTACAAAAAAACATGTAAAACTGTTCATATCTGTGGTCTCGTCAAGGAAACAAACTGGTACAGCAGGATGGGCTGATACATCACAGCGTGCCACCATTATCTTATCACGCTTTGTCACTTTAAAACAGCTTAACTTTATATTTGGAAATTACTAACAAACATGTAAGAGCTGATGAAAGTCTGTGTGGAATGAAAATCCAGGTGAAGGAATGCATGTTTAAACCGCACAAAAAACAAACTTCCAACGTCATTTGTAGAACAGACATACATATGTTACAGTCACTTTCTGCCTATAGTAGTAAAACACACACACACACACACACACAGACATACATTCCCTGTGCAGCACACACAAGTGCGTGAGAATTTCTTACACTTGATTAAATGAGCTGTGCTCTCGAATCAGATAAGCCTTATCAGATCTGTGCTTGAGTCGTTCTGTATAAACATTCAAGATAATCTGTGCGTGTGTTTGTGTGCGCTTGTATGTCTGTGGGCATGCACACACAGAGAAACACACACTCAATGGAATATGTGGTTGCATGTTTATATAGGAAAGATCTCAGAACAGGAGCTCAGGTTTGAACCCAAACGGGGCAGTAAATCTGAACTGGTAGCCTGCCGCGGGGCAACCGGGACTGTGATTGACAGGCTCACCTGAGCATGTCTCCCAGGTGTGATCACACCGGGCTCCTCCACATGGTCGAGGCCAGGTGCATACCCCACATTGTTGTACCCTGTGTCTTTGTGTCAGCGCTCACGGAGCATGTGCTAATCCTGCAGGTATTTGCACTAAATTTTCCCTAAAGGGCAAATATACTTGAGGTTTTCACTCAAGAGCTCTGTTGAAAATTGACCCAGTAGACAATTTTGGCTGCACATGGAATTTAAGATATTTCTGGAGCCAAAACAACACTTCACAAATGTCTAATTGGTTGCCTTACAACAGCTGGATGTCAAACAGAAACGTTGAGTGACAACGTGGAGCCTTAAAGTTTTGTTTTCTTTAAAATACTGAAAAGAATCTGCCAAAGGGGTGAAATCATTTCACTTGCTTCCAGTGTTTCTCACCTTGTTCCAAGCATTTTCAAAGATAAACTTTTTGTTTCGGGAGGCAGACAATCACTGTGAACAACTGAACTTTTCCCATGATAATGTTTTTTGTTTATATCAAAAAATATTTCTTAAAGGTTGAGTGTGGGACCAAAGTACTTTATTGGTATACTGTATGTGCAATACATCTGAAGGCCATGGTTGTTATGTTAAAATATTTATTTAAAATATTTTTTGTGATTTTGAGTGAAATGTTGTCTACATACAACCACATAACACATAATTTTATGTCTGCTTCAGCTGTATTTTTCTGATAAAGACAACAATTGCACCCTCACAGCAGCACTACTTTCAGTGTTGCAATCTCCTTTTTAAATGCCACAAGCTCAAATGATCTAAACTTTAACCCTGTTCACCTCTGACCTTTGACATGTGTCAGATGTGTTTACAGCTGAAGTTACACACAGAGAAATCATCTCTGAGTTCCTGAGATGTGAAAATATGTGATTTTCTGCAACATTAATTTAAGCCATCCTTAATAAATCATATGATGTCCTATCACAGGGATTTCCCACAATATTTTATCGTGGAACTACCCTGCCTGGTGCAGAATGTCAGAAAGAATTCTTCCATTTTACTTAAATATAATATATATATATTTATCTTCAGGGAAAAGCAGCAGTCTCATGCAATGATCAAGGCATCTAGTAACTATCCTATTGACTACATTTACATGCACAAAATATTTAGAAAATGGCAATATTCCTTCCGATGCATTGCATTGTAATTTTATTAATTAAATCTAACTATGTTACAAGTTGAGTTGACAACAACTTAACAGGAAGTGCCTGTCAATTAAAAACAGACTAAATCTATTGTGTTGGATTCATTCAAAATTCTCTTGATTTAGAATGACATACATATAAAGATTATATTTAATGTGATCAAAATAAGTACATTCAATCTCAAACATTTTTTTTTAAAGTTACTTAAACAACTGCCTCAAAATCAAGGACGCATTTATATTTAATACATTTTATCAAATATATTAAGTAAAATGAAATGACTACAGAATAATTTATTACAGTGTATGGACGAGTGGCCGGAGCTGCTTATGCCATTTTGTTTCTTTGTTTAAAAATATAATTTTAAAGAGTCTCTATAGTCTCTCTGCAGTGTATTCCCTTTAATCTGTTGTTTTGTGCCACTGACCAGATAGTAGACCTTATTCCCTTCAACAGTTGCCATGTTCACACACAAACACATCACTATGAGCAGCAGCAGTGTGCAGCCGGCCTCCTCCTGACGTATGCAGGCTCAGGCCGGTACATAGAGCCAGACATTCCTGCGTCCTGTCGTCTGACGCTGCAGCTCAGAGGAGCGAAGCTGAGTGACGCACAACACAAAGACTCACCTGCACCTCTGGCTCATGTTATTGTTTTCTTTCAGGGCAGAGCGTGTTTCACTGCCAGCCAAGTATTAGGGCTTTTATTATAGGGTTGGACATGCTTCAACCAGCATCTGTCTCTTTAAGTACTGAAAGTAGAAGTACTCTCGGCCACTTTCAGACTTCTGTGTTAACGTAGAAACACTTACAGTCTGAATACTCCAAGTGTACGTTTTATATCTAAAATCTTAACTGCTAAGTGGCTGATAACTACAGTTTTCAGAGAAGTAGTGTAGTGAGAACAAAGTAGAAAGTTGCTTAGAAATATTCAAGTAAAGTACCTGTTTGTGAGTAGATTCCAGGTTGTACTTAAGGAAAGTACTTGAGTAGATGTATGCGGTTACTTTTAGTCTTTAGTATGTGTGTACTCAAAGGGAAGATTATCTTATCCTGATTAAAGAGACTGGGGAACACCTGCCAAAATACTGGTTACTTTGGTACATACCGAGAAGAGTGTGTGTGCACATGTGTGTTTATGTGTGTGTTTTGTTGTCTGCCAATGTGATAAGCAGATAAGATAAGAAACATGTAAGCAGAGTCATGGCGGTAGCAGGCAAGTCGCACGCCATGAGTTCCTTTAGCCTCAAACATATCTCCTTTACCTTGGGTTACTTTGCTTCCATATGCACTGCAGCAGAAATGTGTGTGCATGCATGCTATGTGTGTATGTGTGCAGTCCTGTGGTGCCTAGCATGAGAAACGCAGCAGGAGTTTTGCTCTGTCGCTCTGCAGAGTGACGGAGGGGGAGCGAGGAGGGCCAAGCTGTGATAACAAACTCCATTCACTTCAGAAATAACAACACAGCACTTAGAGTGAACCACGGGCTCTTTTCCTCTGGGAGCCACTGATCTGCCCGAGTACAGAACTCAACTCATTTACTGTCATTAGCTGTTACATCACAGGATGGAGCCCTGGCTCGGCTTCCAACCGGATCACTTATCTTCGCGTTTGCGCCTTGCACACACGGATACTCCCGCCATGCACATGCGCAAAGAACCAGAAAATTTCAGTCTTTGGTTAGTCGGTGAACATACACCTGAAACAATAGAATCTTTCTTTCATAGGTATTTTTTGGTGTTTTTCACTTATACGTATACATTTTATTGTATGCTCCAAGGGACCAAAATGTATTAATATACTACACTGCAAAAAAAGAAAAGTTGGGTGAACTCAAAATTTCAAGGCAACAAACTTTGATAAAATTTTAAGTTGGACAATTAAACTAAATATTTTAAGTTTTGTTTTTGAGTTTGCTCAACTCTGAATTTCTCTGGCATAATTGTAAAGCCGCTATGAATGTCAGCTAATGTTGTGACCACAATTTTTAGTTAGCATTGATACGCTACTGGCTACTCTTGTAGCTGCAGCGCCGCTAGCATCAGTTAGCCGCTAGCTTTCGCTAATGACCGAATTTCACAACAAAGAAATAAGAGTTAGCAGAACTGTTGTTCCTTGTTTTGAACCCCAACTTAAAGATATAAGGAACAACAACTCACAAACTTGTTTTTGAGCATACAATTGGCTTCCTTTGTTGTGCTAACTTACTTAATGGTCTAAATGTCAATAATTTATATTTCCAAGTTTTACCAAGTTAAATCACTGTTTTAGGCCAAAAAATACAAGTTGGCTTTTTTGCAGTGTACAATATACAAGTATATTACAGGTTTTTACAATAATAAGTTTGCCATTTTTTCCTCTTTCTCCCCAATTTGGGAGACTGTCCATACCTTTGAAATGCCCCCATAGGTCGTTTCTACAAGCAGCTTAATACAACCCGTATTTACGTTTGAGACTCTCCTCCCCCAGCCCTCTAGTGGCTGTAGTAATTATGAATGACCCCGAGGCGTAATGTAAGGACAGAACGCTGTTCATGTCCCATGTGAAAACTAAAGTAAACAAATCAATCAAGCACATATCTACATTTATTTACTTTTTAAACTGTCTTCTAACCAGAAACAGGAAACTGCACGTTTATGTATGACGTGTGCACTATTTTTAGAAATGCTCCGCTCTGTACCAGCGTAACTCTCACATGGGTCGTTTTGTGAGGTATCTGCCCACATTAATGACTATTTTTGACTATTTATGACTATTTATTACCATCCATTCATCTACCTGCACTGCTGCTTTACTGTACATTCTTTACTGTATATATTTCTATAACATATTCATTCACTGTATATATCCTATAGTATATTCAATTCATACCTGCACTACATACACTGTGTTCATATGTAAATACCTTGCACTTTACAACTCTGCACTTCTGGTTAGATGCTAAACTACATTTCGTTGTCCTAGTACTTATACGCTGTTCAATGACAATAAAGTGGAATCTAATCTAATCTAATCTAATCTATTAACAGACGACCTATTCTGTCATTTAGGTTGGAGGTCCTGCTGTTTTGGATTTCGGACAAGTTACTGTCCCCCTGCACACTGCAGTCCTCAGTGGCAGGTTAGGGGTAAGAGTAGGTTTCAAAGAACAAAGAAATTATTGGGCCAAAGTTTATAAAAAAAGAATGAATGAATGAATGACTGAATGTATAATCCTTAACCACTTATCATGATGTCATGAAGATGACCTTTTCTGAACAAACATGTCCTCCCTACCACTCTAGTTAGATCACATGAGGTCAAACTTCAGACCCTCAGCTCCCTGCAGCTCAATCCATGCTCAGGCTGTGTCAACACCAAATACTCAAAGACACACTAACTGGACTTTAAGGGTTGTCACTACATCCTGACCAGAGTTTTCAGAGAGATAGATAAGTTGAGATAGTTCCAAGATGTGGCACTTTATATTTCACATGGAAATTGGTAAAACCTAGCTCTGGCTCACAGGTAGGCACCAGAAAAAGGAGGATAAAGTTCTCCACTCACATCTCTGGTGTAAACCTTGTTATTGTATTTCTGTAAACCAACATTATGTGGAACATATCGCCTTCTTCAGGACCCCGGTGTTCCTATAAATACTGTTTAGAAATCCTGAAGGACATGTCTTGACATTTTTGTAGGCTGGTTATTTAGCCATAACAGATGTTTCTGTGATATTTTAGTTCCCATGTCAACACCTTCACAGAGGATGTGAAGGATGGTTTTATTGTTTTTGTTTATTTTTTATTATGCTCTCTATTTAAAAAGAAAAATAGGAGGCGCACAAAGCGTGCTCCAGCCTTCACCCAGAACCACACCGAAACAAAAATACATTTTTCCTCATTTTAGCATTCTTAATCACTTTTTATCTTCTGACTTCTCTCCCTTCTTGACTTTCTCTCCCCCCCCCTGCACATCTTAACGAGTCGACAGAATGACGTGGGCCTTACAGAGCAAACAAACACGTCAGTGGAGTCATCAGGGTTCATCAGGGGTCATCTTCAGGTCAGAGGTCAGCAGTCAGTCTGAGAGCAGTTAGAAGAGCAATGTTACTGTCAGGAGATTAGCCTCACTGGGGCCTTTAAACCTGACTATGATTGCTGGTGAAGTTTGGACAGTGACTGCTGTCAACACTAAGTGTCTGCTCAGTGGCCTGTAACCCAAAAACATCTGAGACATGACATCATTGGTCCAGTCACTTAAATTATTGATGGACAATCAGAGTTTGCTTCTCATTTGATCCTGATTCAATATATTGGCCTGTTTTACATTTATGTATACAAGCAATCACTGATATAAACAAACCTTTAACAGCATAAGTAAACATCATAATCTAGATTGTCTAATGTTATGAAAATCATCATTATTAATATTTCACAACACAAGTTAGTTTTTGTTCGTATCCTCCAGGGCTCTGTTACCTAAGAACAAACTGGAAGTAATAATGTATAAATAAATGCCACAAAAGTTCTTAAATTTCTCATATCCCCTGTTAAGATCAAATCTGTACATATGAAGGATTCATGCATGAGGCCAAAAGTTCTTTATACTAACAACTTTAACTTCTATGGCATGTTTTATTCTGCCTTTATCGTAGAACTGAGGGTTGGGGTTTCTTGTTCAAATTGGGGTTCTTATAGTTGTTTCTTGATTAGTTAGCACTTTGGCCTCACAGTGAGAGGGTTGCAGGTTTGACTCCAGCTTGTGGCTCTTCTGTATGGAGTTAGCACGTTCTCCCCGTTCTATCCAGGTCCTCCGGTTTCCTCCCATAGTCCAAAGGCAGCTTAGGTTTAATTGGTGACTCTAAATATCCCGTAGGAGTCAATGAGAGCTCTCTCTGTGTCAGCCCTGTGATAGTCTGGAGACCTGTCCGGTGTGTACCCCGCCTGTTGCCCAATGTCAGCTGGGATTGGCTTCAGCCCCCCCAAAGACCCGAGTTTGGATCAAACGTTAACCCTTAATAGGGCACTCATTGAAATTCTTGCAAATTCCAAATTTCAACCCTAGAGAATATTAGAGGATATTACATACTGCCAGAATGTGTAAAAAAAAAAAAAACATACGAAAATAATATTTTGAGAAAAAAGTTAACGAA
Source organism: Centropristis striata (assembly GCF_030273125.1). Lineage (NCBI taxonomy): Eukaryota > Metazoa > Chordata > Actinopteri > Perciformes > Serranidae > Centropristis > Centropristis striata. The sequence continues at coordinate 6,896,269 of NC_081525.1, read as the reverse complement.
ATAAAAGTGGCAAATCTACAAGAAAAAAATGCGTAGATTTATGAGATTTAAAGTGGTGAATCTGGGAGAAAAAAGTTGCTTTTTTCCCCACTTTTTTCTCGTAAATCTGCAACTTTTTTGTGCAGATTTGCCACTTTAAATCTCTTAAATCTGTGACATTTTTTCTTTTAGATTTGCCACTTTAATCTAGTAAATTTGCAACTTTTTTCTTGAAATATTACCTGAAGTTACCAAATATAGTTCTTTGCCTGATAAAGGGTTAAGGATAACTGTTGCACGTTCTATTTGGAAACAAATGCAGCATGGCCTATATAAGTTATTTAGTTAGCTCTGAGAAAAACGGAAAGCGATGCAGACGTCTTTGCGACAGATGCACCAACAATAGCACCACTTGGAAAAAAGTGGTTGAATTAAGTGTGTTTTCTTCCAAAGGAAATCTGTTAAATTTGTTCAAAGCTTTTGTATATGTACAGTACTTAACAAATCTATTAGACCACCGGTTTATGTCCGAAATTGACAGCATTAGTAATTACGAAAAACATTTTTTATATTTCTGTAATGGTTAATACAACAGTATGTAGAAGCTCTTTAACCAAATTATATTTTTAATGCTAAAATATAATTATGATTGTTACTCATGAATATTCAAATTTACTGTTTAACAAAAAAACTGTAGAAATAGCAAAGCACATTATTGTTTCTTGATTAAGATGTCAAATTATAGTGACTTACTTGCATCCCCGAACAGAAAAATTAGTTTTAGTGGTTGAATGTTTTGCTTGATTATTTTTTGACTTCTCAGAGAATGTAAAGTACAGGTAGAGTAGATGTAATAGTACATGATGAATACTTTCCTGCACTCCTGTTCTACAGCAGCAGCCTTTTATTTAGAGGAGCTGAACCCTCCAACCTGTCTGCTGTATTTACACAGTCTGTCAGCTCCTGAGAGACACAAACCTTTTTCATTCACTCACATTCCTTCCAGAGAGCCTCTGATGGGACGGGACGGGGCTTAATGGTACAGGTGAGTCTGGCTGTGGTATGTGTGTGTATCTGTCTGTCCATGTGCAAACCATCAAACACAAACATTCACACACTTATGTTGTTCAATTGGCCGCTCAAATGCACACAGACACGTTAGTTTGGAATTAAGTTTTAACACACACTTCACCGCACCCCCACCCCCCATCACCTGCCTTTGTTTTCATAATGATTTTCATACCATTCAGATGCCTCATGCCTTGTCTAATTTGAGAATTTGTTTGTGTAAGTGTGGGTGTGTATGTTTAAGTGTGTTACGTTGATGGTGCGTAAACAGCCGATTATCTAAATTTAACCATCCACTAATGATAACCATTTTGAATTTTTCCTCAATGTTTTGTTGAAACGAATACATTTGTACTAATACATTACACATGGCGATAGATTTTGCCTGATAATAACTTACATTTTGCAAAATTTGTTTACGACATTAAGGGTTAGTCTCATTAAATGTGTCTTAATTTCTAAAAACACTCAACCATGCACAATATTAAAAAAATGTATCAAACAAAGACAAATGTTCTCTCCTAATCCTAATACGGGCCTTTTTAAATACTAGAGTATTTCCTTGTTTTATGAATGAAGCGGTATACAAACTGTGTGGGTTTGAACAATTAGCAATGGTCATCCCAGCAAATCCCAGCCTGAAATCTCCTGTACTTTCAGACAGTAATACCCAACAAGGGCCTTTTTTTAGGGGGTAAAATGGATCAAAACTTAATTTAGTCCCTGACCCCTGCAGTCAAAACACAATGAGTTTCATAAAAGGTCCCTAGTCCCTGGGGAAAGTTCCTTTAGTACAGCTAAACACTTAACAAGACATTTTGCGCAACCAAAAACCATCGTGAAATGAAAAAACACTATGAAAAGAGTTCAAAGTTCTAAGACCGCATATCAATCACAAGGTAGCTCCACCCTAAAGCACACCCTGCTTTTTTGTCTATTTTACTCTAAATGGGGCCGTAATTTACAAAATGAACATCATGCTGCATTGAAAAAGACTTCAAACTATTGACTGAGACCATAAAGTCATTAGGAAAATGTTTGCTGACGTAACAAATCAAAAGAGAAGTAAGATTATTTTCTCATAGACTTCTATGCATCAGACTTCTTTCTGTAATCAGTGGAGTTGAAAGGCATGTCCGCATTGAATTCACTTTTCAGACTTCTCAGAGGTGGCTGTTTGGCCCATTCACTACTCTCACATACTCACTTGTAACTTTCATCACTCTACATAAATGTTAAACTACCTTCTGGTGCTCTTGGAAATACACTCACCAGCCACTTTATTTTGCATTACTGTACAATTGCTCGTTCACGCAAATATCTAATCAGCTAATCACATGGCAGCAACTCAGTGCATTTAGGCATGTAGACATGGAGATGACAACCTGCTACAGCATCTGAATGGAAAAGAAGGCAAGGCAAGTTTATTTGTAAAGCACAATTCAACACAAGGTAATTCAAAGTGCTTTACATACACATTAAAAACAGCAAGACACAATTGAAAACAGTAAAAACAGTCAATTAAAACAGGGAAATAGAATTAAAAATACAAATAAGATAAAATAAGATACAGCAGGATAAGAAAATAGATAAAATAATAAAAAGCACAAGTCAAACATTGCATAGTTAAAAAGTGAAGGTAGTAGAGTACAGCAGATACGTGTTAAAGTTAAGAGTACGCTGCAGTAAACAATAGTGTTTTTAGTCCTGATTTAAAGGAGCTGACCTCAGATCTACAGGTAGTTTGTTCCACAGGTGAGGAGCAGAATAACTGAAAGCTGCCTCAAACCGCTTAGTTCTTGTTCTTGGGACACGCAACAAGCCAGTTCCAGATGACCTAAGGGGTCTGGATGCTTCGTAGAGAGGGAGCATATCAAGCGTGTAATTTGGTCCGAGACCATTCAATGGTTTGTAGACCAGCAGTTAGATTTTAAAAAAGGTGATTTAAGTGACTTTGACTTGACTTTTGGTTGTTGGTCTGAGTATTTCACAAACTGCTGACCTAACAACCTAGTCAGAAAAAGAGAAAAATATCCAGTGAGCCATGATGCCTTGTTGATGCCAGAGGTCAGAGGAGAATGGCCGGACTGGTTTGAGATGATAGAAAGGCAACAGTAAAACAGTAAAACCACCACTTGTTATCACCGTCTGACAAAAGACCACACTGCCACTATATTAGGTACACCTTGCTAATAATAAAGTGGCTGATGAGTGTAATTCACTAAGCAGAATTGTGGAACATGAACGTAATTCCTGTTGCATCACCCTCTTTCATGCTCGGTGTGAACACTCATATTATTAAGGTCAGCCGTTGACACTGATGAAGCTCATGGGCGCCTCAGATACCTCCCAGGCTGCAGTCAATCATCTGGCAGGGCCAGTCATGTAACAAGGGTAAATGTCAAAGGTCATCTATGTCCGCTGGCCCAACTGGCAGTTTCCTCAGGGAACTACAGTGACCCAAATCAACCTTAACTGCTTGCTGGATGAACGGCAGCGGCGGTAAGCAATGTTCAAACACACAAATCACCCAAACAAGCCCTCAGATGCATGCACTGAAAAGTACACACACACACACACACACACACACACACACAAAGGCTTGACAGGTCTGCGTCAGCTCCACAGAGGTTGTTTGGCTCTAACCTCTGTGTGTCTCAGTAAACAGTGTTTTGAACTCGGAGTATGAAAGGAGAAGTTTACGCTCCTGTCGCTTGTTCTTTTAAGCTCAACACTTTCAATACATATTTATCTAACAGCAAAAGAAACGCACACAATCTGTGCACACACACCAGCAGAGGCTTGAAAATGTGCACAGATTACCTCTCATCTCTGTCAATGGAAGGTTTTCCCCTCTGATTTTCGGGACCTTTTTTTGGGGCTTTTAAGTAAACTAATCTTTGAGCAAATACCACAGGCTGTTTCTAAAGTCGGCACATAATGGCGAGTCTTAATATATCTGAATAAGAGCAAACAGACTCAACAAGAGGCTCGCTGGAAGTTCGGGATCAAAGCTTCAGGGCACAAAGGCAGAGATTTAGCATGTTAGAGTGATCGTCACTCTTTCACAGCCAACTATTGTCTCTGTGTTTCTCTCCTCAAGTTCTTTGAATTCCTGCTCAGTGTAAAACGCTTATTGTTATCCGTGGGTTTTACTGCCGCAAACCGTGTACTTAAACATCTCTACTCTGCCTTTCAGACTCCCCTCTATTGAAGCAAAGATTAAAAAAAAAAAGAAGGGGGAAAAGAGACACTGAACATCAAACAGACAAACATTGTGAGTTCATGTTTTGCTGTTCAGTTATTGACCCGATTGAGCATGAAAACACCTCTTTTCTGTGGTTGTGTTTTAAGTGGTTGTTGGTCCCAGTTGCCATGTATACTGGGCGTGTTCCAGGTGTATTTGTTCAAGATGCAGAGTTTCTGTGTGCATAAGCAGGTTCTCTCCCCATCCCAGCTCCCATTTTTAGTCGTAAAAAGTGTTTGATGATTTTGGCAAAAGGTGATCCCTCAGCTTGTCATCATACATGCAGTCGAGCCGAGGCGTTGCACAACACACAGTTTAAATTATTTTGTTTCCAAGGCAGCAGCCCCAGAGATATCACCTCCCACGTTACACTTAAACAAACAGGTTTCATTGTTGCGAGGGCCGATCTGTGCGAGCCCTGCGGTTAATTTGATTTAGTTCGATTCATTAGAGTCTATTACACATCGCTTCCATCTGATTGTATCTGATAAACGCCCGCGCTGCAGATTGTCCGTTCATTTATCTTCTGAAATCTCTCCCTCCATCTCCCGACACAGCGTGTGGGAGGATTAAACCACCGGGATGTTTGTACAACAGCACACCTGTGAAAAAAGCAGGTTACACATTACCAGCGTGAGTTTGTGTTGAGCTTATTTGAGTCATGGACTTCTAAATTTTCACACATGCACAAGATCAACATGATGAGTAATGTAATGTTCAGCATGTCATTTTACACAGAAAGATCATATGGCTCCATTTAAAAGATCAAGACATTTTAAAGAAGGATTGTTTTGTTTCTGGTTTGTTTACTTGAATCCTGTTATGTCGCTATAGACCAGTAATACCAAGTTTCGAGGATTTTCCAAAACAGAAGCACAGGAAACCTCCAGGGCTGAAATCAAGCCAATGAAGCCAATGCGAAACCAGCATGTCAGCAGTTCCTCGACTTGCCACTAGAGGCTGGCTCCATAAGCAAGTCAATCTTCATTGACATCTAAATAAACATGTTTACAGCCTGGTACAATAAGCACTTTTGGTATCTATATCTAATTTCCCCCTTCATGACAGTTGTGAGGGGGGAGATTTTGTATAAAACTTATCCATTTAGTTGAGTATGAGGCTAAAAGTTATGCATAATTATTTATTTTATTTGTTTATTTGTTAAGGATCCCCATTAGCTGGTACCTTAGTAACTAGCTAGTCTTCCTGGGGTCCACAGGAACAACACAGAATATACAGAAAAACATATTCTCAATATATCAAACATTTACAGGTAAGGTCAATCACTATAAACCTAAAAAGGGTAAGAAAAGGTAAGAACAACATTTAAAAATGTACAGCTTGTATAAAATAACATTTCAGTTTCTTTTTAAATACCTGTTTACTTTCAGTGCAACAGAGGTAGTGAGGCAAATTATTCCACAGAGAATTAAGGGCATGGCAGCTTTAAATGGATCAGGGGTTAGGAAGAGTGACGTAATGGAGACTAGTTCCATATTTTATAGTCTATGATTAGTACCCAATCACAATAATAAAGAAGAGGCTGTGACTGCTCATGCAACACAACATGGTAGATGATGCCATTATGGCTTTGTCAAACTGGACCATATTACACCGGTCCTTAAATCACTACACTGGCTTCCTGTGAGTCAGAGGATAGATTTTAAAATCTTACTGCTGGTCTACAAAGCACTGAATGGTCTCGGACCAAATGACATGCTTGATCTGCTACCTCTCTACGAAGCATCAAGACCCCTTAGGTCAGTGATCATCAACTGGCGGCCCGCGTGCCGAATCCGGCCCGCTGAACTGTCCAATCTGGCCCGTAACTTGATTCCAAAATTGTAAATCAAGGAGAAAATATCATGTGGTCCGCACTATTAAAGCAACTGAAAACAGCAACGACAACTGAGACTCTTAACTATCAGTAATCCCCACCATACATGACTCTATTTAATGAGGACAAACTCGCTGCACTGTTTAAATTAACATTTATTGTTTCACACAGTACTTGTTTTTGTTTGGGGTTTTTTAACGTAACTTTTCCTCATGCCATTACGCAACATGGTTGGTTTTTATTTCAAAGTCTCAACAACAAGCTTCAGACTAGACTTCTCAATACAGAAAAAAAGGAAAACCAACTGGCATAACTTAAAATAGCATGGTATCAGAACAGAACAGGTCACAAATAATGATTGCACATCAAATAAAACCTGACTCATAAAGGCTAAAAATGCCTTCAGTTTTGTAATGACATGAAAAAATATGAACAATAAATAAAATGTGTTTTTTATTTCATTTTATTTGAGGGTCTGGCCCCCAAGGTGACTGTCCAGTAAAATTCTGGCCCTCCGACAAATGTAGTTGGTGACCCCTGCCTTAGGTCATCTGGAACTGGCTTGTTGCGTGTCCCAAGAACTAAGCGGGGTGAGGCAGCTTTCAGTTATTCTGCTCCTCACCTGTGGAACAAACTACCTGTAGATCTGAGGTCAGCTCCTTTAAATCAGGACTAAAAACACTATTGTTTACTGCAGCGTACTCTTAACTTTAACACTTATCTGCTCTACTCTACTGCCCTTACTTTTTAACTACGCAATGTTTGACTCGTGCTTTTTATTATTTTATCTGTTTTCTTATCCTGCTGTATCTTATTTTATCTTATTTGTATTTTTATTTCTTTTTCCCTGTTTTAATTGACTGTTTTTACTGTTTTCAAGTGTGTCTTGCTGTTTTAATGTGTATGTGAAGCACTTTGAATTACCTTGTGTTGAATTGTGCTATACAAATAAACTTGCCTTGCCTTGTCTTGTCTTTGTTCAGTCAAAGGTCAGCACTGTTAGTACACTGTTAGCTTCCATGTCAAAGTTGAAATCTATTATAATAGGTTTCAGTCTAAACCGTTCTGCGTGACCGAGCCCTCAGGGTGTGTTACATGTGTGAGAGTAAAAACTACAAACTGTACAGGTTCCAATTAAAGCACCTTTTGCATAGTTTTATTTGATTTTTTTCAGTAAACGTGGGCTGAAATTGTCTTAAAACCGTTTTAGACACCTAGATCAAATATAGGATGTATAGCACTGTTTAAGTAAAAATTTAAGGTTTTCATTTAACTTATGCCTGTGAAGGTATGTATATAGCTGAATGAGGTAGCAAAATGGTGATTGGGTCTATGGCCCACTGATGAACGCCCTTTTAGCTAGGATTACCATTAATGATGAACCTCAAAACCAACAGCGATCCCAAAACACACCTGCTTATCACCATAGGTGCAACCAAAGAGAATGAAATGAGATTATATCTTTACCGTCACTGTGTCCTGACTTGGCCATTTCACTTCGAATAAAAATGATCTTGTAAAGTTTTCAGTTAATTTACTTCAGATCAGATTAAGATTTGACTTTATTAATCCGGGGGAAATTTCTTGTTACAGCCGACCACAAAGTTTTCACACAAAATTATTTCCCTTTAAGATAAAGATAAAAAATAAACAATCCAAGAAAAAGACATTTAACAATATACTATATACAACTTAGTGCAAATTAATTGAAGAATGTGCAGAGTGCAAATTATATGAAAAAATGTGCAGAAAAGAAAGAAAGAAAACTCAGACACGTTCAGGTTATGCTGGTGTTGTACAGTCTTATGCTAAATTAAGTTTTAACTTCAAACCTTTCTAACTGAAACATCTATTTAAACGTATACTTTAGTTTAGTCTTTACCAGAGTTGATCAAAAATAACACAAACACTTGTGATTCAGTCCGGAGTCACCCTACTGTCAGATCAGATCTGTCAGTTTGCAACATTAAATGTCAACATATCCCACAAAAATACCAAAACCAACTATTAATTTCTTGTCTGTCTTATATGAAACCTATTGCCAGCACAATACCTTCCTTACCATGAACACAATGTAGTTTATTTCAACCTGCAACCTCTATCTGTCAGAAACACTCACAAGAACCAAATGTGTATTCATCCACAGCAGGAAATAGAGCCCAACTATTACACTTTTTTCTCCTGTTTGAGTAACATTTGTAGAAACTCAGCCTTATATTTAAATGAAACTATATATTTGTGAAGTGTTTTTAAGATGTATGTCTTCATTAGGAACGGGCTGAGAACGGCAAATTAAATGAACTAAGAAAAGACACTAATGTCTGTTATCCTGACACATAGAATTATTTTCATGTGCGTATTAGAATTGAAACTTTGTTTAAACGTAACTCAGACGTCTAAGAAACTTCTCACTTCTCTCTCAGCCAAACTGAAAAGTGAAATTGTTTACTGGACATTGTTCCTCTCTTTGTCTTTAGAAGTTGTCTCTGTGGTTGTTAATCTTCTTCTTTTAAATGTTTTTGTTGTTGCAATACTTCATACACTAATCAGCACTGTGGTAAACAAGGCCTGATCGCTTATCAAAAGATTACACCAGAGCCTTTTCTTCTTCTTCTGATGGGATTAGTGGAAGATTTTTGCAAATAAAAGTGACAAACTTTCCACTCATCCACACTCGGCTTTAAAGATCTTCTGTGCCACCACCTGCATCTTTTTAAATTCGCAGCTTTCACCGGAGCTTGGCCGAGCTGAAGGTGCTTCCTGGCACACGGCGACTTGTTATTTTTCAGAGGTCGGGGTAAAGGATGCAGGGTAAAGTATGATGAGGCTGTGATTGTTGCAGCATGCCAGCGGAGGTCATGAACTGCAATTGGAATATTGTATCCTGATTCACCTGTCTTTTGTTATGTCAGTGTTGCTGTGTGTTATTCATGCTTGTCAAACAACAGAAACTAAACGACCTTTTGAACTTCCCTAACATTTGATTGACACATTCTGCTGCTTTGCCTGTATTTTGACTTTGATTTTACAGTTCATGCTTCTTGTTTTTGCATTCTTGGGTACAATTACAGATTAAAAACAAATATTAATATCACAAAAAGGGAAAACAAGCTTTAACCAGCCTGCAGCCACTTAACCTGCTCAATGCTGGTATGAAAGTCTTTCCTCTCTATCAAAATGATTGGATACCTGCCACACGTAAGCAGCTAACTTCTCCCTCCGGGGTGCAGAAAAGAAATAGAAGAAGTGTCGGTGTGTTGGGGATTTTTCTTTTCTATTTTTTGTGGCAACAAAAGTAAAAGAAAAATGCAATATCAAAGTCATAGATTGCTTATTTGAAAACTTCAGCTTCCGTTTAAAATACATTTTATCTGGCTGGTCACTAGTGTTTCTTAGGGGTGCAGATGGGATTTTTGAACTGGGGGGGACGAAGCTGTCAGCAAATGATTTCAACTCAGTGAGATATTTTTCCACTCCATGCCTTAACCAAAATATGTTTTATTTAAACATTTTTATATGAACTGTAGTGTAAACAACAACCAACATATTTACATAAATAAAAAGAAGTTTGTACATGAAATTCCCAGTGCAGCCAAACAAATTTACTGACTTGAAGCTGACTCAATGAAGGACCCAAAAACATCTCTCCTCCTTTCATTACCCTCAACATACTGCTGGGCAATTTCTTATCTGTCTAGTCTGTCAAGCCCTTCGAACCAGTGTTTCCCACAGGTTGTTTTTTTTTTTGTCAGAATTTTTTGCCCTAAAAGCTGAAAATTGATGCCTTTTGCACATTGTAATGCCACTATTCCATCTTAATCATTGCATTTTTAATGAATTATTGTAAAGGAGAATAAGGGTTTGAGTTTTATTGTAAATTCTGTGGTGGACTCCATGTGCTATTATTTTGAAAGCTACATGTGTTTGCTTTTATTTTGAAGACGGGTCTAACACGTTCCTACCTAACGCCTTATGCTGTGTTTGATTTACACTGAAAGTCGGAACTTGTAGCTCGGAACAACGTCGAAAATTCTGACGTTCTTTTAGACCTTGAACGCACCATCAGCTGTAGCACACAAACGCCGGACTCTCTATAGCCGTGTTCAGACTGCAGGCAAATCTGATTCAAATCAGATTCCTACTCAAATACGATTTTTAGGGCTGACTGTCCACACTGTTTTTAGCAAGTGTCCAAATCGGATATGGCTCTGTTCAGACTGGGCCACATTATTGACTGATCTGACAGGTTGCTGTAGTAACGGCGTCAGACGTCATATAATTGCGACGGCGACGACGACAACAACAACAACAACAACAAACATGATGGAGGCAGGTTACCTCAGTATATTGGCCTTATCACTGTCCAGTAGAGGTGCAGAACATCTCAGACGCACCAGGGGAGAAACCGGGCGGATGGACGCCCCCGTCGGGCCCGTATGAGTCGGGCGCAACTGCCGGTGGACACCTTGTCTCCGCGATGCCCGCGCTACGCGTGCCGTGTAGAGTGACGTCAAGGACAGTCAAAACCGATCTGAGTGTTTGGAGCGGTTCAGACTGAGAGGCATCTGTCCAAATGCGATCTGAAACTACCTCCCGAAGGTGGTTTCAACCCGGTTTGCAAAAATCGGATTTCATGTGATTTGTGACTGTTCAGACTTCAAAAGAGCCATCCAGTTCCAATCTGGATGGGCTAAAAATCGGATTTTGGCTGGCAGTCTGAACGCGGCCTAAGTGCTGCAATTTAAATACGTCTAACTAACGGGCATTAATCCTGTTTTACCGGCGATGTTTGTTGCCTTATGTCATTTTCTAATAATTAACCATATACATTTATTCTAGTGGTGCCACCATCCTCAGGTGAGTAACATGTTATCATGGCTCAAGTGGCATCTTCAAAACTATTAATATTAAACTATTAATTAAACTCATGTTGTAAAAAAAAAAAAAAAAAAGGAGCAGGTTTTTCCTTTCAGAGCTGAACTCACCTGGAAAAGATTTATCTCGATTTATCAAAAAAGTTACATGCACCGAAATGAAAACAAATTTGCTGCCTTGTGAAACCTGGTGTTTGTTTGTCTCTGCTGTTTTGTGTCACTTTGTAATTGTCTGTGGTTGTTTCTTTGCTTCGTTCCTCTTTTTTGTTGCCAATTTGCACATCTTTGTGTCTGTCCCTTTCTGTAGTTGTTTTGTACGTCTTTATGGTTTTTTTGCCCATTTTGGAAAATCTTGGTGGTCGTTTTGTGCCTCTTTGTAGTCATTACACATATCTCAGTTGCTTGGTGTGTCTTTGGTCATTTTGTGTCTCTTTGTGGTAATTTTGCATCTTTTTGTAGTAATTTTGTTTCAGTTTGTGGTTGTTTTGCCCATTTTTGCTGATTTTTTTTTGCACATCTTAGTGGTAATTTTGTGTCTCTTTGTGGTTGTTTTGTTCATTTTCTTTGCATGTTGCAAGTGCATGTTGTAAAAAAAAATAATAAAGAGCATGCTTTTTTCCTCTAGAGCTGAACTCACCTGCAGCGAAAATCATTAACGGGCCCTAATACGCAGAGAGAGAGATTAATCAAAAAGCTACATGCACGGAAATGAAAAAATGTCCTGCCTTGTGAAACCATGGTGTTTGTTTGTGTCTGTTTATGTTTTTTTTTTCTCTTAAATAGCTGCTGCTTAATTTGCCTGAACGTTAATTTTCTCACTTGCCTGTGGCTGCCGGTTGCCACCTCTAAACGGCATGTTGCCCTCTGTTTGCACCTGAGCTGCCAGGTTACATCAGACAGACAGACAAACACACACTCACGTTGGCGAGAATGCACCTCGGCTGGCATTCACTGATGGGTTAAGGCATGCCTGTGTTTTATAGTTTGAGTTTATTTGCCACGGAAGACTCAGAGTTTCACCCTGATGCAGAGTGAGAACTCTCCCAGGGGTTCACAAAAGGTTCGCCAGCCTACCACTCTATGTGTGTAAGCATGCATGTGTGTGTGTGTGTGTGTGTGTGTGTGTGTGTGTGTGTGCGTGAGTGTGTGTTTGCGCGTATAAACAGGTGAGCCACAGGGTGATTATGCTGTCAACTGCTGCTGAGTCATACGCATCTCCACCAAGTTAATTAGAGGTGGCAGAGCATACCTGGTTTTTCACACACACGTACACAACCACGTACAACACAAAAAAAATTACAGAGAAGTAGACAAATGATATATATAAATAAACTTGCGTGCCATCCCTCGGCGTACACTCAACACCTTGATAGAGTTTAACATCGTCATCCGAGCAGCATGTACATGCACACCTGCAGCGCTGCATGCCTGGGTGTCACTGCTTCGTAGGAAAGCCCCGTGACTTCTCATTCACAGCAGCGGCATTACGGGAAATAAAACCACTGTAGTGTGATGCTGTACGTTAAATGAACCCACCGACAACGTAAAGTTGAGATAATATATTCTTTCTCAAGCTCGCAAGGTGCTTCAAAATATAATTAACTCCATGTACATGTAGCAGCTTTGTACTCTCTCATGAGTTGTGTAATTTTATGGTGAGACGAAGAGATCCAATTGGCATCCAGCCATTAATTCTGGTACAGGAATCAGTCAATCAGTTGCTCTCTCACACACATATAACATCATGGAGCCACAAGGTCCGAATGTCTTAATTGCTTCCAACATGAACACAAAATACAAAAATCATACCTGGTACAGGAATCACAGTCAAATCAGTTGCATCTCTCACACACACATAACATCTGAAAAATATAAAATTAAAAGACAGTGCAGGTTAGCTAACTTGTAAATAAAAATAAAAGAAAAACACTGTCAACTTTCTACGAAAAAAAAAGAAGGGCTCAACCGTAAGGGAGCTGTATAGCAAACAAACGACTTAAACCACCCATCTGCAGTGAAATTAAATTAATTAATATTAAAAAAGACGGAGCTCATAGCCCATGAACCTACCATGGAGCCACAAGGTCCGACTGTTGCTGCCCCCCGGGGTGCACGACTCTAAACCACAGGGGTGCTGCGTTCAATTACCATGGTTATTGAGAGATGCGTTTTTTTATACATGGCAAGTGGAAACTAATTAACTACGTTACATACAGATTATGAGACAGCGAGCCACTGGGCAAAGGCATGTGATGGGTGAGGGTCTAAGGACAAAGGGTGTTGTAGTATGTACAGTCTGTAAAACCCTTTGAGGCAAATCTGTGATTTGTGATTTTGGGCTATATAAATAAAATTGACTTGACTTGACCTGTCAAACAACAGGAGCAAGACACGCAAAGTTTAAAGTTTTTGAGCCTCTTTTTGTAATTGTTTGGGTTATTTTGTAGTAATATTTTGTGTTTGGTTGTTTTTTACATTTTGCTTCTCTTTGTGGTGATTTTGTGTCCGTGTTGGGGGTTTTTGCCCCCTTTTGTAGTTAGTTTTGTATGTCTTTGTGGTCATTTTGTATCTCTTTATGGCTGTTTTGCCTCTATTTGGAGTTGGTTTGCATATCCTTGTGGTGGTTTTGTGTCTCTTTGTGTCTGTGGTTGCTTTGAATCTCTTTGTAGTCATTTTGCATCTCTTTGTAGTCCCTATATGTATCTTTGTGGTTGTTTTCCCATTTTTCATAGTTGTTAAGAGGCTCTTTGTTGTCTCTTTGTGTCTTTTTGCATCAATTTGGAGTTGGGGCAGTTTCTGACTTTTCTGCCCTGTCTGTGACAGACATGAATCTTCACAAATGACTCACACATGTAAAAAAAAAAAATGTAAATCTCCTATCCAGACAAATTGAGTTTTATTGCATGGAAGAATGACAAATATCAGGTTCTGCAATATTTGCAAATCGACATAGACATTTGAGTTTTTTATAACATGTTGTTCTCAAGGTATAGTGTCTGTTAATGACATGCAGATCAAAATATGTCACCATAATGACATAATACTGTGCATACTATTGTTCTCATACCACTAACTGATGTGCAATGACTACAAACTCATTCATGCACTCAGATTTGGTGCAAAACAGGACTGTAAATGATACTGACTTTGTCATTTTTTGTTAAAGATGGAAAAACATTATCATTGAAATGTTTTAATTTAAACTAAGTTATATTGTCTCATCAGACTGTGCTGTGAGTAAGTGGGGGTTTTGTATGTTTTTCTGTGTTTTTTACAGCTAACCATGCATGCTCTTCTTTACTGCCGAGTTTTAGTTGCCTTCAATACAGCATTAAATGTATGTATTTACAGAGATTTGAGTAAAGTAATCTATCAGCGAGGCATTTCTTTTGGGAAACAACTCAGTTCGAAGACCCAATTAATAAAGAACAAGAAATCTTTACGAAAGACTTTCATAGCGTTTAAATGAATGAAAACCAATGTCTGCCTGGATGTTGGTGGAGGAGGAACACACTGGAAATGTGATGGTATCTATGGTATGCTTTTAAAAAAATGTCAAGAAAATGGGCTTTAGAGTAAGTGGTCTAAAACATAGAAAATCACTGGTGTTTTGTTTCAAATAAATTCTTTCTTGACTTTAGTAGTTTGGTGTGTTGTCACTCACCTTGTCTGGTGAGAAAAGCACATTTCTTCTGACCTGCCTCTCTAAACGCTGTAGCTGAGCACATAACTGACTGACAGTGAAAATCCTCAGGGGACAGTTTTCACCGTCACACAGACATGTACGCAAAACGTCTCCAGCTGCAGATTACATGAGTCCAATCACTCCTCTTTGTCCTTGTTCCGTTGTTGGTGATTAGATGACAGGGTTTACAGTTTCTAGAAGGTAAGATCTCTCATTGCATAACAATCCCTTTTGAGATCACTAAACGCCCTGTGGTCATTCTGTCACGGACACCGAGTCACACCTATACGAGGAATACCTGGGCTGAGACAATGGACATTTATGTCTTTGTTTCATGTGGTCTGTGAATATATGGTGTCGACTCTTAAAGTATGCTCAGGGTGATCGTTAAATCTGAGCCGGCTGCTAAAAATAAACAGTGGCTCAGAAAAACTCACATCACTTCTTCGTAAACAGCTTTGTGTTATTTGTAGATTAGGAAACACTGAGATGTCTCAGTTTAAAAGAGGCAGAAATTATTTCAGAAAGGTGTTTTTTAGATTTATTGCACACAAGACAGTGTGGTGGTCACATCACAGCTAGACATCACATCACTGCATGTCGATAGTCATTAAAATTCTGTCTAAACAGCAGTTATATATAATCTTTCATTTTGACTTGTTTTTCCCCTGTCTATGAGCTTTGTATTGTTTTTGCATCTTTGCATGTTTTGCATGTGGTCATTTTACATATCTTTGTGGTGACTTTGTAACTGTAATTGTTTTGTGTCACGTTATAGTTATTTTGCCCCTTGTGTGGATCTTTCTTGTGGTTGTTTTGCTTCTTTTTGTCGTCTTTTTGCACCTCTGTTGTAATTTTGCATCTCTTTCTATTAATTTTGTGTCTGTAGGTTTTTTTGTCCAGTTTTGTAGTTTTTTTTATTTATTTCTATGCCTCTTTTTAGTTGCTTTTTGTCTTGTTTTTGTGGGGGGGTTTTTTTCCCCTTTTCATAGTTGTGTCGATTGTCTTTGTGGTCTCTTTGTGTCTTTTTGCATCTCTTTGCAGTTGTTTGTTTCTTTGTGGTCATTTATAGTCTGACCCTGGATGGAACGTGTTTCTTTGAGTGACATTTTGTAGGTGAAGACCAACAAAAAACAATCTTGCGTTCATTTCTGAATAGTTTCTGACAAATCCCTAATTGGTTCATGTGATGCTTATCAGTCTTTTTTTTTGGAACCTGTTTATTAGCTTCAGTTTGCTCTGCTCTCATTCAACCCACAACATTATTAGAGATAAAAACTACTCTATTATTTTCTTTCTCATTTTTGTAATCCAAGGGGTTCAGTGTTTAAAAAATAGTCCAAAATGTTAGTTTTTCTTTGATCTAACAAATAAAAATTTGAATAAAATGTCATTTACTTTTGTAAAATTATAAGCACACAGAACAAAATTAATACATACCGCTTTGCTTAAAATATCATATTCTGTACGTTTTACACTTTTTAACATAAACAATCTTGTTTGTCCTAACTTCTTGGCAGCCACTAACGTCCATATAAATCAATATCTCTTGAAACGTAATGCATCACAATCAACATTGAAGCATTTTAAGTTCATCATGTAACACAATCACCAAATTCTGTTTGTTTGGTGAGGGGTTATTTTGGGACCCCCTTGAAAATAAGATGATACATCTCAAGCGGTGAATCTTGATATTAAACTTTAACATAAATCATTTGGAATAGAAAGCAATGGTTCCCTGGATAGACCAAAGTATTTAAAAAATCGGGATATTTATGCATTTAAAAATATTCAACGATGATGTGAAGTATCCATGATATGTATTTATGGAAATAAAACTTCAGCAGCTGAGTAATTTAAGTAACAAGATCTTCAATGTGTCTGTTTATTTGATACATTCCTTTTTCGCAATGTAAACAAATACTTTCCATTAAACATCACAGTAACATGGTCCTGCAGTAAGATTCAATACTGTATTTAAAAGTATTTACTGTATATATAATGTATATATGTTAGGTTGCAGAAAAGCTTTCAGAGAGTCCACATGCACCAGTGACTGAGTGCCATAATGACCCTGAGCAGATCTATAATGTCTGCGTTCTGAGTTGTAAACTAAAGTGAGTCGGAGCTCTGTTTCACATTTCGCATGTTCAATTACAGGATGCATTTTTCATAACTCCTTGACTTAGGTTTTCCCTGGGTGTGGATGGAAATACAGAGAACAGTCCACCTAAAATGTAAACAGCAGTTTCTCATTTCTCTGCCTTAATTTCAATGTAAACCAAACCAATCGCTCCCCCTGCTCGTGCTCAAACCACCAAACTTGATGGTTTCTTGGTGTTCCTTGCCCCGGGCCACCCATTTGGCACATCGTCCCACACTGTGTGGCTCATTACTGTCGGTCCCACAGTAGGAGAAGAGACGCACACAAAACACTGCTTTTCTTTTCCTTTTTGTGCCATGTCAGATTTGTTTCTCCAAGTAGGAAGTCCTTCAGTGATCAGGATTTTTTTTTTTTTTTGCTTTTGTCAGAGTATGCTGCCCTACAAAGCCTAACTGCAGTAACTACATTTTTGGTCAAAAATGAGTTAGAACTAAACATGAACTCTTTGATGTCTGTTTTATCTTGTGACAAAGTTTCAGATTTTAATTTTGGTTTATTTCAGAGAAATAACGATATAAAAATTGCAGTAACTACTAAATCCAACTCAAAACCAAAGCAGACTATGATGCAGTGTAGCCTTGTATTTCTTCATTGTGTTGAATAGTGAAGACAAGAATAATAGAAATTATTTAGTTTTGATAGGGAAATTATTATCAAGATAGTGATTAAGTGTAAGTACAGTATAATTTTAAAGAAGTGTGATAAAATTACATAAAGAATAAAACATAACATTACTTTATAATGTTAAGTCTGAAATACACAAATCTTTGAATAGAGTTGTTGAACACACTCATAACAAAATCAATTTGAAAATGTTTATTATGTATAGTTACTGCACTCTGGTTCTGCATTACTATTAGAACCTTTTACAGCTATGCAAAACCAGAGTGCAGTAACTACATTTTTGGGGTCAAAGGTCAATTTTTTTAGCATAAAAATTACATCATCAATACATGTAGAAATAAGTGTCATATCACTAACCTCCCTATAACCCATTTGGCTGGCCAGGTGAAAAACGTTAAAGCAGTTTTTCTCAGTTTTACTCTTTGCGTAGTTACTGCAGTTAGGCTTTGTAGGGCAGAGAGGTAAAACTAGATGTCTAGAGTGATATTCTTCATGGTATTACTTTTGAGCTTACTCAGGGAAGATGTATGCATCTTCAAATGTAAAACTTTTATTGAGAATTGGGGTTTGGGGCAGTGGATTTTTAGGGGGCGATAGCAGGTCAACAATAAAAACCACATAGAAGTGATGTACGTCATCTGAAAGCTGGTCATACATCTCAAATGACTTAATTAATCACTCATTAATTCATTAATTCATTCATTACCCTGAACTGAACTCAGGTCACGGGGTACACAGAGCAGACACATGGAGAGAGAGACAACCATTTACACTCTCATTTACTCCTACGGGCAATTAAGAGCCATCAATTAAACCCAAGCTGCATGTTTTTGGACTGTGGGAGGAAGCCGGAGTACCTGGAGAGAACTTAGGTTTTGTTGGTGACTCTAAATTGCCCGTAGGAGTGAATGAGAGCGTGATTGACTGTCTCTGTGATAGTCTGGCGACCTGTCCAGGTGTACCCCACCTCTCGCCCAATGTCAGCTGGGATAGTCCCCAGCCCCCCGCCACCCGAGTGCGAATAACTGGTTAAGGATAATGAATTAATAAAATGTAGAAGATTAATTAAAAGTTAAGAAAAACCATTGAATGAAAAGTTGTGTCCAAACTTTTGACTGATAGTGTATATACTGGGTATACAAAAAAAGAGTAGCCTGGCTCGTAGCTACAAAGAAATTGGATTTATGAATAGCTGGTGCAACCCAATCCAGCAGAGCAGGAGGGATTTACCGAACACACAGAAATCTCACTTGTTACTTTTCACCTCCGCTTTGTTTTCTGTACTCCGCTGCAGATAAAAGGCCTCACAGCTCTCTTGGGACCATGTACAGTATAACTGGGTACACACCGGTAGACGTGACCCACTTCACACGGCAACACAATCAAGACCAGGATGTAGCCTATTACATAAACCGCCATCACAGCTTGCAATGCAACATCCTGAAGTGAATCCAGTTTTTTTTTGTATGTGAAGTGACACTACAGTTTGATCTGCTCTGTGAATTAGAATTTCAGGAGCTGATACAGCTCAAACAATCTTGAAAAATCTTCAAAATTCATTAACCATTATTTCTATTTGCACAGATAAAAAGATCAATACACAACGAGAATTCATGCTCTTACAGAATAAACACGGATGGCTGCAGTGACATTTGTCCGTATTTGATCACCTCAGCTCTAAAACAAACTGTCCCCGGATTACACAGCTATAAAGCAATCAGCAGGAGATAGCACGAGCGCCACTATCAGCCTATTGAGCAATTCTTCCCCTCAGCGGGTGTGTTGCCACTGTGTTGGCTTGAGCCTGCAGGTCATCTGTTCATTTGTCAACACTGATAGGACTTTCACAAGGCCAAACGCTGCCCAATCCATACTATACACACACATACACAGCTACCGGCTCTGATAAGCTTATAGTCAAGCTTATATTGATTTAAATTGAGGTTTAGGGGTGATTTTGTAATAATCTTTAGTGTGAAAAACAGCAGAAATGTTCTCTGATGTTGATTTTTTTGCAGGTATTTCCTTTTAAGCGGTTCGAAAGATCCAAAACAGGAACACACAAATAGCAAAATAAAATAAAATCAGGTTACATTTCTTTAATTTTACCGCAAATTACAAGACACACATGTTTCAGATCAGAGATAAGTAAAAAAAATTGATGATTTATAATAATAATGATGGTAATGTTTTACCGATGTGGTCATCATATGTGTCAACCTGGTCGATTATGGATGATAAATGGTCTTAATGACACATGACAAAGTTCACAACTTTATCAAAATATGTGATATTACTTTACAACAGCAGTTTCCAGCCTGAGCAGCCAAAAGTTCAAGCCTGCACCGGCCTGCACACACACACACACACACACACAAAACCCAGGAAACGTTTAGTAGTTTGAAATGTTACATAATTTCTTACATAATTAAACACACAGAAAGTCCTTTTTGTCACTTAGGGGTCAGAACAATAAGGACAGATGGACTTTGATGATGTCATGAAGAAGTGTGGGATCATGGGAGTTGTTGTCTTTATTTTAGAATCAACATTAGTGACAATGAAAATCTACTTAATATGACCAAGGCAGAAATAATATTGATGGATGAGATAGTGTTTTAAAGTTTTATTAATTTTCTTATTTTTTATTCTAATGAAATATCCACAGAGTTTCCCACTGAATTTGATTGCACTATGCTTTTAGCTGTTATTAATCATGTGGCAAATTGAATTGCAGCACTGTTATCCATGGTCACTGGTGGACTCAGCTTTTCCAAAAAAGCAGCAAAAGTGCCCTCTGATGATAGATAAAACATGATAAATGACTCTCTTGGGTGTCCTTCAAGTAGAGAAAATGTGATGTAGGGTGCTCTTGCAGTAGAAAAAATATGATAAATTGCCCTCTAGGGTGCATTTTCACTGGACAAAGTGTAAAGAAATGCATTCTAAGGTGTTTATCATCTAGTGGAGAAATCATAATATAGTGTCCTCTAGACCGCTTCTGCTTTTTTGCCCCTTTTTAGGGATCGAGCACTGAAAGTGTGAGAACCCTATTGTAATTGGTCCGTTTATTATTATTATTATTATTATTATTATTATTATTATTATTATTATTCCGGAAGAAGAAATTTCCTTTTTGCCTTTATCATATTCAAAACACAGGAGCCCTTCGACAACAGATTTCACTGTTTAACAAATGCCCTTCCCCTCTTTAAACAAACGTCAATATGCAGGGAAATACATTTGAATCAAGAAATATTCATAGTTTGTGAAACAGAAATAATTCAGAAATGTTATAGATATCCAGGTCCATTTTGTGCAATCAGAACAAACCCTTAAACACAGATTAGATGTTTGGAGAACAAACATTAACTCTGAAACCACAAACTGGTTTATCTGATGATAACGGGGGAAAATGGACATGACACACTCACCGGTTTTATCACATTAAAAGGTTAGCAAATGATTAAGTTCGAGCAACCTAAACAACCTTGGTTAATCAGGGTGTGGTTGAGGTTGAATCAAATCAGATGTGAATCACCTGAGGTGCAGCTCACCATCGTGTGATTCACTCGATGGAAAGTTCTGCTTTGTTTGTCGTTTATTGATGACTGAACACAGTTAATTGTGCCCGTCGAGCAGAGAAGGGCTGCCTTTGTTTTTACACTTCTGCGCCTCAGTGAGGATGTTGGAGTCAGGCAGAGGTGACAGCTCAACCTCAACAGTTGCATAACTGGCAAGCAGAGTTTGTGTGAGTGTCGGACTTGCAAATCCCAAGAAAAACTGGGTTATTAGGCAACATCACAAAAATGTAAACAAAACAACTTGAGCGCCCGAACGAGGTTTCAAAAATCATTCATAACCTCGTTTGCTGGAGATTAGCAGGAAGATAAATGTTTAAAAGATGATTCAGGCAGCCGGAGCTTTGTGGCTCTCTGTGTCACCTCAGCTGCTGTTTTGTTACAGCAAGTCTGAGCACAAAATCAGCAGAACTCCTAATTTTCCCACTATATTTACATTTTTAGAGGACTTTTTTAGGAACTCATTTTTCACTCGCATTTTTACCCAGAGAGAGCAGTATTTGGTTCTCATGAGCCAAAATCAGGCTGGAGTTTGCAGTTTGGCACTTCATTTTTGAGCTTTGAAATGGCAAAAGGATAGTTTGGATTTTCATTACGAGATACTCATCCACAGTCAGTAGATGGTGGTCAGCATGCCTCCAGTTTGGAGAAGCAGGCAGGAGTACAGGCATGGAAGCTAAGTAATGTACAGCTGTGACGGAGGCAACAGCTAAACATATTTTAGCAACCTAGAATCGATATCAGTTAAAGTTTACGTTATACTGAGAATATTTTCACCACTTTACCTTGCTGTCTGGTAGCCCTGTTTAAGTTTATGTACACTGTTAAAATTTCTGTAGAAATTACAGTAAAACACAGTCAAATTGCATCAGAAATAGGGGATAAAATTAAAAACTGAATATCACCGTAGTAGACGCTTTTAATAACCGTAAATCAAGGAATAGTACAAAACTTTGAAACTATAGAAAACAAACAAAATTAAATTAGAAATACCATAATGTCACAAGGACACAATTTCTCTAAAATAAAGTGACTACTCAGTCTAAATGACTGAGTTTTTACTGATATTTACATTTCATTTTACAGAAGAAAACCCACTCACTGTAATTTTTACGGTGAAGTTCTGGCAACCACAGCTGCCGGAATTTCACTGTAAATTAAACAGATTTTTTTTTTTACAGTGTAGGGGAACTGAACAGTTCTATGCTAATGTTAAAGCCACCAGACTCTATTGACAAAAACAGCAATTTTACCTTGCAGAATACAGGAGTTACTGGTCTACCACAATTTATTTATTTATTTGTTTCATTTACTGTGTGACTTTGGTGAATCTGAACTAACCATGAAATGTGGCTGAAAAAAACAACTATTTCCTTACGTAAGAAACATAACACAAACCACATTCTGTTTTCTCTAATCTTACAAATGTTTTTTATATTATATTTCCAGCTCCTGAGTTTAGTTCCTGAGGCCCATAATGTCCTGGGATAAGTAAATGTTAATAGTAAAACCAGATGATGTAGTTTGTTCTAAAGGTTTGGTTTTGCACAAATAATCCATACAACTTTTAATCATATGTGGGAATTGTGTTGAATTGCTGTTCATCATCTTGAATTGGTCAGTTTTCTAAATGTTTTTAATGTATTTGTGGGTCAGGGTCGAGGTGCTGGGTGTGCTTCTCTTTAACCTCTTGTCATTGTTTTGATGCTGCCCAAAACAATGAGTCAATCAAGCACTTAAGTCAGTGAGTTGACTAACACGAGCATGTCAAACATTTATCTTTCCACGCTGTTGTCTGGGAGGTGGATTAATGAAGCTGGGATACTCCCAGGTTTCACAATGCCTGGCGAGATACTGAATATGAACGCCTTAGCAGCAGCAGCAGAAGAAGAAAACACATTGTGAGCATCCAACTCCAGCCAAGCTCTATGAGTCACCAAACTCAGGAACTTTTCTGAGCCTCAGGAGCTCGACACAAACATGGGCGGTTGATTAATTGGTTAAAGTGGTTGCACACAGTCATAATGTACACTCCATCTGTCGGCCGGTGACAGGACGCAGAGAGCCGAGGCTGCTGTAACGTTGGGTCAGAGGAAACAAACACACACACACACATTAACAAAAGAAGAACAGTTATGCTGTTCTTCTTGGTGTGGATTCAGAAGCAACAAACCAAGCCAAAACGATTTGCATGGTAACAGTAAAAGTAAACGAGAATATGAAAACATCATTTTGTAATGTGGGTCAACCAACTCTTTAAATCTTATTGATTCCCAAACACCCAGGAGGACATAGATAGAAAACAGATTTATAAGCTGTGAAACATGACACTTAATATCAACAAGAAGCTTCATATTTTGCACATTTTAAGTGTACACAAGTGCAAATAGTAGTTTTTGTTGTTGGGGCACAACAATGCGCGCAGTCATTATAAGAGGGATGAAACTTGCTGATCCCCATGGGGGAAATTGGGAAAATCATATTGTAAATATGAAAGGATGTTTTCCCGAGTTTATGAGGCTGCATCACGGCAACAACATAAAGAGCAAGTTTGCAGCCTTTGTCATTTTAATATGGCTCGGCGGTGTGTAGGGGTTCAGAGTTTTAGAACAAATTTCACTCCTTGTCACCACTGTTGTCTGCTTCCCGTCTCGCTGCTCTGTCGCCGGTGACTTCTGTTTATGCAGAAGTGGCGGCTCGGCTTCATCTACCCCATCACAAAGGAGAGCAGCTTGTATCGTTCTCTATGTTAATGGCTCTCTCTTTGTGTGTGTGCTGCACATGTCGATAACTCCCAGCTTTAATCCAAGCCTCTGTCTTGGGGGGTGGCACATTCCTGGTGGCGTGCGTGCAAGGATTAGCTGCAAGGGTCGCTGTAACAGCGTCTAATCTACAGCAGGCCTGTTCTTCGGGAGCTCGCTGCTTTCATGCATCTGTATAGCAAACACAATAAGGGGGCTAGACATCCCTCTGCATATGCACGGCTTTGTTACCTTTCACAATAAGAGGCAGGGTTTTTGAGTGGCATGTAACTTGTCGTGCATTCCCCAAAACTAGCAGGTATTTGTGTGTTTCTCACACAGTTAGCTGCATGTGTTCAGGTGCTTTCTGGACCGCTGAGAGTGAGATATCAAACAAGAAGGCTGTTTATCTTTGCAAACAATCCTTTCGTGACTGGATTGGGTGATATAATACGTGAACACATGCACATTCTCCCACTAACAACAGCTAAGGTCAGCCCTGTTGTGTTCCAGCAGCACGCAGGCCTGAGTAATGACTGCAGATACACTTCATATAAGCAGTGGGTGTTACCGCCAGCCTATGTTTGCCCAGTCACTCAAACACTTGCAGGTTAAGTGGAGGTACATGTTGGTTTTGGTGCCCAGTCCCCCCCACCCACCCCACCCCACGTCTTGACAGATCAACCCAGGACCAGGAGTTCACAGCTCCCCTGTCCTGCAGGTGAACCATGAGAGCTGCTCTCGTATGAGGGTGTTCTACACTGTAGAGATATTAGGTGTGTCTGAGGGCATCTGGAGTGCGAAAAACCTCAGACTGACAGACAGAGAAAGACAATATGAAGGAACACGTCGTACCAGCCCTTATTTAGCTCGCTAGTTCAGCAGGTTCACCCTTTTCCCTCAGGCCCAGATTGTGTGGAGCGATGGAGGTCAAGAAAGAACAGAGTGGAAGAACAGGAGGGTCAGGAATGAAACATTTAAAATGACATCTGTTTATGTCCTAACATATGAATCTTATTTTGGAATCTCAAATCCTTGTATTTCAAGGAAAAGTGGCAAGTTAACCGTGGAAAAATACTTGCAGTGGTCACATGTAACTAAGTATCTACTGTAAATGTACTTATATCAACAAGACCACGCAACCATAAGACCACAAAGATGATTTCTTCCTACCCTCAAATACCTACAGGAGGGTTTTCTGTATCAGCTTCGATGACAGGAGGTCAACACGGCGTCACACCTTAAATTACGATCGCTGTTGTAAACACTTCATTAACGTTGTGAAACTATTTGCTTGTGGTTAGGGAGAAGAAGTACATGGTTAGACGTAGCAAAAGATAGTTCAAAAAGTAAAGTAAATTAACATAACTACCAGAAGTGAGGTAGTGACATAGCTGATGTTAATCGTGATGCACAGAAATTTAGTTACGTAACTTAAAATAACAATGTTGTTTTTGCTTTCACACAGGACCTTGAAATTACTTTGCTTGTTTGACCCGTGTCACTACTGCCTTGGCATCTTTCTTACTCATTACGGCCACTAATCAAATCAAATCAATCAATCAAAATTACTTTATTTATCCCTGAGGGGAAATTCAGTTAGTCTGTTAGCTCTGTTAGAATGAGACAGCCTGATGGCTGTAGGAGAGAAGGATCCTTTGAATCTCTCCGTCCTGCAACGGAGAGAGAGGAACCGTCCACTGCTGTTTTTGGTCCATAAAGGTTTTGCGTAGCAGATGATCCTGGTATTTCAAGATGGACTCGAACATGTTGACAGGTCATGTCTCCACCACCTCCTCCAGTGTTTCCAACCTGGCTCCAACCACAGAACAGCATAAAACAACACACTACCACCACAGACTGATAAAACATCTGCAGCATCTTACTCCAGAAGTCCAGAGATCTGAGCTTCCTTAAGAAAAAGAGGCGGCTCTGCCCCTTTTTGTAGAGAGTGTCTGTGTTTAGGGACCAGTCCAACTTATTATCCAGGTATACACCTAGGTACTTATAACTTGGCACCACTTCCATGTCCACCCCACAGGTATTCACTGGCTGAAGGGGGGCTTGAACCTGCGGAAATCTATGATCATTTTAGTTCATCTTAGTCTTTGTGGCTTTCAGTAGGAGATAGTTCTTGTGACTCCAGTTACTGAAGGCCTTTATCAGATGATCCCTACAATAGCAGTGTCATCCGAGTATTTCTGAATGTGTCAGGACTCAGAGTTGTATTTGAAGTCTGCTGTGTACGGTGTGAACAGGAATGGAGCCAGAACAGTGCCTTGTGGAGCCCCTGTGCTGCTCATTAATGTCCCAGAAACACAGTTCCCCAACCTGACATACTGTGTACTTCCTGTCAGGTAATCTGTGATCAAAGAGATAAAGGAAAGATCCACTCCTTATTTTTTTCACTTTTTTTTTTTTTTTTTTTTTTTGTACTATTTACAGCACTATGTTTATTTGTCACCTAGTGTCATTTATTACTTTGCAGATTCATATTTTTCAGCAAAAATGTATGATCAATTTTTAAAATATGATGCAGTATATAATATATAGATTATTTAATTGTAGCTGGCTGTCAACGAGTGACATCTTTAAAATGCAGCTGATAGAACCTACAACACTTTTACTTTTGATAATTTACTTACAGTTTGCTTATAATACTTTCACATAAGAAATATTTTGGATGAGATTCTTTAAGTGGGATCCTTTAAGTGGGATCTTTTCCCCATTATCAGTTAATCTGCTGATCTGCTGATTCTTGATGTATTGATTTATTGTTTTATCTATTATGTGCCAGAAATGCCTTTTACCATTTAATTTCCTGCAGCTTAATGTTCTGCTTGTTTCTTGGACAAAGAACAAAGATATTCGGCTCCCTCTCATAGAATAATAAAAATAACTTTATTTTTATTGCACAGCAAAGACATATAATAGTAAAAGTATTATTAAAACTAAAATGTATACAATAAAAGTACAATTTTTACAATTTGTGCTCAAAAAGATTATATTTGCAGTTTTGTGGGATTTTTCTGCATTGACATCAGCTGATGAAGGAAAGAGAGGGCAATAAAGAACACAGTTATTTGCAGTGTTACCAAAGATTATCTAATGCTGAATGAAAGTAAAGCTGATAAATGTAGAGGAGTAACAGCAGAAAGTTGCATGAATTTGAAATGCTCAAGTAAAATAATACTACTTTAAATTTATACTTAAGTACAATATTTGAATAGAACAGATATGTACACATGTTGTGGTGGCTCTTTCTCTCTGTTGGAGACTGAAAACTGAAGCAGGGAGGGAAACAGTGAAGCAGAAAGGCAGCAGGGCAGGGACGGAGTAAAAACCAGCAGAAAGAGGTTTTCGACACCTCTGCAGCAGCTGGCTCTGCCAGACACGCCATCCTGCGTGGGTTCACTGACAGCCATTACTTCACCTGCCCTGTGGTTACCCAGCCAGAGACCAATAACACACACACACACACACACACACACACGCCATGTAATACTGTCACATGTACAATCACCATGTGCTGTTACGTGTCACTGGAGCTTAAAGATTCATTTTAAAAGAACTTTTAAAAAGTGTTGACAGCTCTTTAACAAACAATGGACCTTGTGGTATCCTTACTTCTTTTTACTTTATAATTTATAATTTATATCTGGACTTTCAAACTCACAAATGCTTCAAAGTAATTAAATATACAGTCTATTGCTGAAAAACTGCACAACTCCTATACCAGGTCTGGACTACTTGTAAACTGCGTTTATGACTATATGCTCAATGACCAGTTGTAGTTATGCATAATTTAAAAAAAGATTCAAGCTTTAACCCTCTGAACGCCAAGCCTTTTCTGGGTGTTTTTTTGCTCTTTTTACACATCATTGCATACACTGCAATATATAAAATATATACAAATCTATAAGTCGTGCAGTTCTATAAAATCAGCACAATCATGGCTAGAAGTGGGAACAACTCAAAAAATGTATTTTGTGCAGAACAGTTAGAATGATATTAATCATTAAAAAAAAAAAAGAAATAACGCAAGTTGAATTCAACTGATAAATTATTTTTTTAATTGAAATAAAATGGAATGTATATACAACACTTTCCAAGTGCCCACAAGTGTCAAGAATAATACTGTCACATGTACAATCACCATGTGCTGTTACGTGTCACTGGAGCTTAAAGATTCATTTTCAAAGAACTTTTAAAAAGTGTTGACAGCTCTTTAACAAACAATGGACCTTGTGGTATTCTTACTTATTTTACTTTATAATTTATGATTTATATCTGGACTTTCAAACTCTCAAATGCTTCAAAGTACTTAAATATACAGTCTATTACTGAAAAACTGCACAACGCCTATGCCAGGTCTGGACTACTTGTAAACTGCGTTTATGCCTTAGAGAAAATTCAAAGTACAATAGAAATTTGTGTTTTCCTAAATGTAGTTGCAACACTTATACACTTAGTCAGCTAATAACATTTGTGAAGGCAGCTTTGCAAGGTTTCAAGATCCAGCCAGAACAAAACTCAATAGTTTCAGTGAAGATGTACCGGTGAATTTGAGAGATGTCAATAGTTTTATAGATGAAAAGACCAGAATAAATGTGTATAATCCAATCAAATAGCCCTGCTGGCATTTGTGCTGTTGTCCTATCAAATTGCATCACATTAAAAGTTATTTCTAATATTTATATATCTTGTATAGTCAAACTAAGCATTAGCTGCTTCATACCCGATAGACAAGTGCATCTGAAAATGAAATAATTGAAATGAAAATCCCAATTAATCTATTTGTACGAGTGGTTCTTGCATGAGGCCCACTGTGTCTGAAAACTGAATTTTCAAAGGTTTTAATCCTTATCACCTCCTTATCCTTATATACTTTTTTGTTAATGTGAGCTACCTCACTATAAATGTATGCAAATAAACATACATATAATAATTATTACCAAGAATAATCACTATTTATTGACTGATTTATTTGGTTGAAATGAGTCTTTGAGTGTTTAGAAAAGTGCAATATAAATGCAATGTATTATTATTAA
The DNA here is from genome assembly GCF_030273125.1 of Centropristis striata. Classification (NCBI taxonomy): domain Eukaryota; kingdom Metazoa; phylum Chordata; class Actinopteri; order Perciformes; family Serranidae; genus Centropristis; species Centropristis striata. The sequence continues at coordinate 6,867,418 of NC_081525.1, read as the reverse complement.
TATTATTATTATTATTATTGTTGTTGTTGTTGTTGTTATTGTTATTGTTATTGTTATTGTTATTGTTATTGTTATTATTATTATTATTATTATTATTGAAACCAAACACTCCTGGATGTAAATCCAAACACATAATGTTGTTTTTTTTTGTTACATGATGCCTGTTGGGTTTGTTGGGAAAGTGACAAAAATAGAAGTGGTTATTTCACCGGCGGAGGCCTCAAGACATGTGGCAGTTACACAATATACAGACACAGACACTCTCGGGAGAATTTACAAACAAAGACGGCCTCTGGGAACATGTCAGTTACACAATCCAGCTCCTGAGTGACTGTTGAGGTGTCTGTTACGTGTCATTTATTGTGCACGCTGTTGTATAAATTACCCTCGTTACATAACAAATCAACCGATGTGACATCCGTGTTGACGTATCATTAACACCTCGACTTACATAAATGAGCATCACCCAACTCAAATGGACTCCCGGGGGAGTCAGTGAGGCGTCATCAGAGCGGTCAGTCGGTATCATGTTCAGCCTGTTCACATCTGTACCACAAACACAGCATTTCACTGTATGGTTCAGGTGTCAAGATCTGTTGCAATTTGCATAATAACAGCACCAACTGTGACATAACTGGACATAATGCATTGACTTCAGGCCTTTGCACACCAGATTTTTACTTGAGAAAATGTTGTTTTTAGGCCCCAACTCTGAAACTGACATCCAAAACCTTAAAAAGTAGCTGTAGGAGAACAATACTAGACTTTTTATTTCATTTTAAGATGATTCTCGAACATGCAATGTAGCTACGGATGTGTTTGTGTGTTTGGCATACTTAATATGCAATACTGTACTAAAATGCTTTCTTTTAGATGTAACATTAGAGCATTTCAGTCATGCATAACACTGATGTCCCATACAGCAGAACTAAAAGTTATTCTGCCCTTCCAGCCTTCAGCTGTTCTCATCAGGAGGGAAGAAATGCTTTATGGCTGCATTTTATTATCTCTGCCAGGCAAAAGACTGGAGGGGATCATGTTTTAAGTTCTGTGTGCATGTGTTTATACACTATCTGCAGCTTGTCTCTCATACTGCAGGAACAATCTTATGTCTTTTGTACATATTTATGACTATATGCTCAATGACCAGTTGTAGTTATGCATAATTTTAAAAAAGATTCAAGCTTTAACCCTCTGAACGCCAAGCCTTTTCTGGGTGTTTTTTTGCTCTTTTTACACATTATTGCATACACTGCAATATATAAAATATATACAAATCTATAAGTCCTGCAGCTCTATGAAATCAGCACAATCATGGCTAGAAGTGGGAACAACTCAAAAAATGTATTTTGTGCAGAACAGTTAGAATGATATTAATCATTAAAAAAAAAAGAAATAACGCAAGTTGAATTCAACTGATACATTTTTTTATTTTAATTGACATAAAATGGAATTTGTATACAACACTTTCCAAGTGCCCACAAGTGTCAAGAATATTGGGGGAAATATATCCACATGCAAAACATATTGAACTATTTGCATTTTTACAGCCTCTACTTACAGCCTCTCCTGTCCTCTCCTCTCTGCTCTGTGTAAACAGATTCTCAGTGAATATTTGTCACGTGACCGTTCGTCTCAGCAGAATCAATCATGGCTTCACAGTGTCGCTGAGGAGCAGAATTTAATGTTTTTAACAGGATCTAAGTTATTCCAAACTTTTTATATTCGGAGGCATTTTAAATGAGACATGTAAAATAAAGTGATTTTGGCAGAAATGTCTCAATAATATGCTTTTTTTTAATTTACCTATGATCTATTCAAAGTGTAGGAGCCATATATTGCTTTATTGATGGATTATTTTGTGTTTAATTTGTTTGTCTTGTTGCCATGGTTTCGGGTCACGTGAGCACCGTAGTTGACAGCTCACAGGTAGGTTAAATCAGAGTGTGCTTCACCTGCACGGGTGAAGGGAGCGGCGAGTGTAGGTAGACGTAATTTTTGTTGACCGCCTTTGTTATCATTTTGTAATCTGCTTCGATACACAATTAACATCTTACGTGCGTGTAAAGCCGCTGAGAATCATTAAAACACTTAAAACTTCTCTGGACTCGGTGTGCTTCCTTGGAGCAGCAGCAGCAGCGCGTCAAATAAATATACAGGACTTATTCGCTGCCTCACAAGCGGCTTTAAGGAACAGGAAAGCCGCAATACAAAGGCTGTCGAAAAGGTCAAATTTTGACAATAATGCCTGTATTTCCACTTTCTTTCTTCGATAAACAGTGTATTGTGGGGGATCTTTTAAATAAAACATACAGATTGAATTTTCAACCTGGTGTCTTGATAATGGAGAGTTTTTGATTTACCTTACCTCTAAAGGCCAGCTTGTGTCCTTACCTGCACTTCCAGTGTGTGTACATACTGTATGTAGCACTAAAGTGTAAACTGATAAAAGGGATGTGGCTTCAGCAGAAATCTCTAATAATGGGTGTGTGGCCTTAGGGTTAGGCGGTGAACCCTGTGAAAAAGGCACAGCCAACACTGTGTAGGTTACCCACGCCTTAATGCCGATGTGTATACAATGTGCAGATCCCTTGGTGCAGATACAATGAACAGTTACGTGCACTCACTTCTTACACATTACATTTCACCCAGAACACATCTGCAATGGGGTCAGTACATTCAAAGAAGATCTTTGTGATTAATGCAGCACAGTCTGTGACCTGTGATGGATATCTAAATATTATTTAAACACAGACCAAAAGGAAAGGAGGCACATTTTTCATGTTAAAAAAATATTTTGAATTCTGCTTATGTGTCTTTACGACTAGTTAATCAGCAGTCTATTTGGGGTCTTTCTTATGTGCTTCCGTGTACTATGTCACCTTTATTTTATCAGTCAAAAACCATTGCCTGATATATTAATGCAGAATAGACTGACATGTTCACATTGATTGAGTTGTATTCTACTATACTAAATTCAAGAGCCTGTCTACATGTGTTTAATTGAGTTTCAAACTTGAACCCACAGCCTTTTAATCAGCTGAGTTAAAATGTTTTTTTTTTTTAATTCTTATTGAGTGACACAGGCTGTCACATAGAGAGTACTGTTTATTAATATAATTATTAATGTATATGATCAAGAATTGAGAAAGAATTGAGTTCAACACAAGAACACACCAATAGATTTGCACCAAATCTCTTTCTGTGAGAGAATTTGTCTTTAAGTACAAAGTTTAATACATCATCTTACACACTTTAGGCACAAAAAAAAAGTCATGCACTGGGAAATTTTGAGATGTGGGGCAATTATGCACTTATGTCTTCTTTTAGACTAGTGGGGGAAAACATCCAAAATACACATTTAGGTGTTTATTTATGACGCTTTATCTACTTGCATCTGTGAAATCTCCTCCTTAATTCAACAATTTCTTTTTTTTGCATGCATGCATGCATAACATTATGCATTGCATGACTCTGTTTTATTACAGAGTATATCATTACTGATGTAAAGCACTTTGTAGATTTTTTAAGAAAAGTGCTTTAAAAATAAAGTTGTACTTACTTACAAGTTTGCATTAGATAATGCCTCATTTGCATAATAAAACATTTCAGAAAACAAAAACAATTGATTTAATATAACTTAATATCAGAGTCCTATTAGTAACAACTTCACTACACTTATTCTAAATACATCCAAGGTGTCCTAAATGAGTACTTGAGTGAAAATTCAATTGAGTGTCCTTTTTTTAAAAACTTTTTTTTTGTTACAAAAGATACAGATATATTACACTTATAATGTCATTATCACCTAATAAAAAAAATTCCAAACTGTTATTTCTTGCTCCTGAGATCTGTTTCATCATCTGTCAACATGTGATCATTACTGATTTTTTTTAAATCTTTGTTCTTGGTAATTATTCCTTTTGAAGTTTAGTTTGTAAGTTTACAGTTACAGAAACAAATTTGAAATCCATCTGAAAGTGAAGAGGGACCACTGAGGTATGTTATTCAGTGTTTTAGTGGATTGCGTGACTGCAGCCAACACAAGTGCTCTGACTGTAAACTGAGGTCATCCTCTGTGCTCAGCGACCTGGGCCTTCCGCCAAGTAGTGCAGAATTCGGCAATACCTGTGGCCAACGGCGTTTGGGGCCATTAGCGCAGGGTGTGCCTGCACACTGTCCAATTTTCTGCTTTGTGTGAATGACTAAGCATTCACATTAACCCAAATGAGATGACAGTTTTATGGCTGTTGAACGAAGAGTAAAACATTGATGCAATGCAGGTATGGAGCCACTTGGGTTGAAATGGTTGCGTTCCAAAGATCGCTTTGCTGTCGCGAAGAATTGAACAAAGATTTATATTGCACAACGGCCCTAAACTGAAACTATTTGGGCAAGAATTTAGTGTGAGATTACTCACGTTTCCGAACACAATGCAGAAAATAGTTTATATGTGACCATAGCTTGAGAGAACAATGGCAGTTAAGCTTCGGAGCGGTGTTGTTGCTTGTTTCTAGGTGTGAACTTGCTCGCCTATCGACAATCAGAACTGTTTAAACGAGATAAAGGGAGTCCATTACCAGCTCAGGTGTGTATCCATTCAATGTTGAGGCTTTCGAGTCAACATGTGTAACACCTGTTCTGATAAGTCGCTCCAAAGTTTACCTTCTAAGAATTTTCAGACAAAGACTGAGGGATGAATATGGCATTCTTATCAGCATGTGAAATGACAGCCATTTTAGTTGATACAGTCTTTTCAATACAAGCAGCAGTCTTTAAATAACCCTTTGACCCTGACTAATTACTGCACTACACTTTATCATCGCTTTGTTCCTTCTGTACCGTTGCACATTTAAAAGCTATTTACATTCTTTCCTTTTTTACTGGACGTGCAGGTACATAAGAGTGCGTGCAATAGAAGGACAGACAGATTCTTCAAATAATTATACATCTCGTCTAGGAATTATGTCTGCATATTTGCAGACCACCCCCCCAAAGACTGAAACAGTTTTAAGTAGCTGTCAGGCCCCCTGAACTAATTACAGCCGTGTGTCATCTCATCAATCATTAATTTCATTAACTCTGCAAGTTCTTCTGTTCTCTGTGGAACTTCTTACACGTCAGTTGGTCGCTGTGAGTGGATGATTACTCATTTGTATACAATGCACACAAGCCAACTATTCATGTCAGGAGTGCGTTATCAGCATGAGACATCTCACCTGTACATTCAAATACACGTGTAACGGCTCATGTCAACATGCAACAGCTTTCACCTGCCATTCACCAGACCAGAACACCTATTAAACACGAAAACATGATTTAATAATGAATGTGCTGGTTATATTTTCATAATGAGGAACAAAGGGGTTTCCAAACGGTGCATAAACAGCGTGAAAAATAGCAGAGTTAGAAAGATGGATTATTTCAGAATAGAAACCGAAAAAAAGAAAGGCTTGTAATGGGAATTTTTGGGGAGTGCTGCTCAGTGCTGACTACATTGTATTGAGAGACAACAGAGTTGCAGAGTGTGCCCGTGCATGCTTGTATGAGCCACTGTATTGGAATGCAGGCCCCGGGCACTCAGCAGCTCACAGCTTTAACTTCTGTAAACAAACTAATAGCAGGAGACTGGAGGACCACACAGCCTCTCTGGTGAAACACTAACTGCAGCCTGTAGTCCCACACTGCTGCTGCTGCTGCTGCTGCTGCTGCACACTGATTTACATTACTGAAAGATGCCTTGAGTGCTGCCTTTAAATATTATCTATACATCACTTCAATACTCATAATTAATGCCCACTGTATACACCAAAGGCAGAAATCCACTCACTAATTTATGCTCCTGTTTAAGTCAACTATACATTCTTCTATAATTGAATAAAAAGTCAGGGATCTTTGTGTGTGTCCATTTTTTCAGACTCATGATATACTAAATTTGTCAGGTCTGGCTTGTGCAAATCCATGATCTTGTTGAACATACTCACTGTGCATCAGGGGTGCAACAGTAGAGATATTTCCTTCAGTTAATAAACTTAAAGCTACCACTGTGTTATAGAGTTCACCAGACATTTTACAAGAGAAGATGTTCATATGACGCTTAATATCTGCAGAACGCATATTCCCATTTGCTTCATGATCGTCTTGCTGGTCAGCTTTACTCTCTCATCGCTTGATCAGTGACTTACTTCGGTTACTCCGGTGACTGAACATCTGCTGTATAGAGCAGACACTTTCAGTTTATAATTGTAGTGTCGGCTACACAGTGGTGTTAGGTTAGCACTCTTGCTTCACAGTAAGGGGGTTGCTGGGTCCCATCCAACCTTCTGTGTGGAGTTTTCAGTGTCAGTTCACTCAGGGTCCTCCGGCTTCCTCCCACAGTCCAAAAACATGCAGCTTATAGGTTTAATTGGTGGTTTAAATTACCCGTAGGAGTGAATGAGAGCGTGAATGGTTGTCTGTCTCTGTGTGTCAGCCCTTTGATAGTCTGCCGACCTGTCCAGGGTGAGACCTCTCGCCCAATGTCTGCTGGGATCGGCTCCAGCCCCCCTGTGACCCGCATAATCAGTTATGGATCATGAATGATTAAATAAATGAATTGCAGTGTAATAAAGGTAATAAAGTCCCCATGGGGTCAAGGGTTATCAGACATATTTGTTTGAGAAACCTTGCATGTATTAGAAGACCTAAATATAGTCTTCCAAGACTGGACACAGCTGAAGGACAAGATTGAAACAGTTTAAAGGACATACAACCAGACAGCAATGAACAAAATAAAATGCATGTGGAGAACCCAATGAATCCCCAGCTTCCCAACTCACCCACACTCTTGAACCACTGAACCAGTATAATAATCATTTTAAAACAACAAGAGGAAACACATGTTGGAGCTGCTCCTACCACACTTTCCATGGACTAGACATAATAACATATCCTCTGTCCCCGGCTGTAATGGCACAACAATTAAGCATTTTAGACAGAAGATGATGCCGGTTTATTCAGACAGACAGTTTGAGGGAAAACATTTGTTTTTTGGTAAATGTTAAATGGACTGCACTTATATAGCACTTCTATCCAAAGCACTTTACACCACAGACTGCGCTCATTCCCCCGTTCACACACACATTCATGCTGGTGGCCGAGGCTACCAGGGCACACTGGTGCCACCAGCCACCATTGGGAATTCATTCATACACTGATGAATGCAGCATTGGTGGGCCGTTTGGGGTTCAGTATTTTGCCTAAGGATACTTCGACATGTAGGCTGCCATGGTCAGGGATCGAACCTTTGACCTTCCGCTCAGTTGGCGTCCACTCTACCAACTGAGCCACAGCCGCCCCAATCTACCTAAGAAGTTCGAATAGAAATCCAAAATTCAAGAATGAGCTGGAAAATTAGCATAATATATCCCCCTTTAAACTTTAATGACCAGTTTTCTTTGTCATTAGAGGGGCTGTACATGACATTCAGAGCATAAATATGGCAGACAACAACTACATAATGAAGATATAGTGTAGGCTATATCATGCAGTTTAAATTTGAGCTTCTGTGTTCTTTGTTGACAACAAAAAACAACAAATTGTTGTGGTAGCACATGCATAACAGTGCATGTGAGTCCCAGTGTGTCTTTCTGCAGCCACTCTGGATTGCTCTCTTTTTTCCTTTTCTGTGTTTGTGAATTGTGACGTTGTTGGCAAGTGTGTTGTGTAATTTAGCAGCTTGGAGCCCAAGACAAATTGGTCCCCATGGGACAATAAATCTATCTATTGATCTTTCATACAGTGTTTATCGCTGATAACGCCTAAATGGTTATCCACCGTGTCCCACTCCAGTTACACTGCTAGCTCTCTTTTTTAAAACTGTTGGCGTCGTGTTGAAAGCTGTATACAAGCAATGGCCATTTTTCAAGTATTAAATGCTGAATGTAATTATCTTAAATTCTGTGTGTCTATATAGTTATCGAGAAATTATTTTCACATGATAAAATTAGCATATTGGAACACACCTGTCAAGAATCCCATTGTGTTGCTATTTTTGTTTTATGGCTTGTTTTTATTACAGTACTTACCAGACAGTTTATTGGGTTTGATGTTGCTTGATGGCGCCTAAAGCAGGGCTGATCCCAGGTCAGTGAGCAGCCCACTGAGGTGTCAGTCTGCCTCAATCCTGCCTTTGTTTAGCTCGTTGATAACAATCCAACTGTCACCTCATTATGAGCTGAAACAGGTTGGATGACATGTTGAACATCCAAGAAACCTCCCTGTGCACTCGCCTTCTGCACAGCCGTCACACGCGATGGGCAACCCTTGGGTGTTGAAAGATCACACCACGGCACTGCCTCTGCGTCACCCTGTGTGTGTGCATACGTGTGTTTGTGTAAACCAAATGACAGTTACGCCTACGCAAATGTAGGGAATTCTCCGTCCTAGTGTAAAGGCCAACATGGTGCATTTGGTAATGCATGTTTTTCTGCCAGCTGCACACTCATGATGGATGTGCGTTTAGGAAATCTTTAATCTTTTAAGACACTCTGATTGTTGCACTTATGAAATGTATTAACCAATGCAAGTGCTTCACATTCCATTTCCTGCTGCACACATGCAGGTTGGGGGTGGGTTGTGTGAGAGCTGGAGGTAATTAAATATGGAGTGGGACATTGATTTTGGAATTTGTTACCTTTCCTGCCCCATCGTACAGATACTTGAAGCAGATATGAGTTCTCAGGGGTCTCGCGACTGCAAGTACATTTGCTGAAGGAAAATACTTCTGTGCTGTTTTTATGCAAATTAGTACATTTATTCCACTAGATTTCACATGGGAGTGTTACACTTTTCTCTCAACTCTGCTTATTTGACAGCGATAATAATCATTATAATGTTATTATAGATTTTTATCATTTTTTTCTAAACATAGTCATACATTTACATTTAAACAAACAGAGACATACATTAAAAACTGTGTGAGATAAAAAAAAAAAGAACACTCAAAAAATCTAATTTATTCAGTTTTTAGCCTTATTATGAATTTTTATTCTACAATCTATTCTAGAGTCTATTCATCGTAATTACTGTCTAATATCCCATGTTTTTACATTTTATTTCATTTTTTTTCATGCACTTCTTCTCATTTTTTATTTACTTGTGTGATCTTCTTGCTTTTCTCTTTTAAATGTATTTTATCAGAATTGATGGCCTCAAGATTTTCATTTGTTAAAGACTGCTTGTTGTGCATATGAGAAATAAAGTTCTCTAACCTTCAGTAAAGATGTACAACAGAGTATTAGGGCCACATTAAAAAATAATAATAATAATAATTACGAGTTAAGAGTCGTAAACATTGAATTAATTACAAGGATAAAGTCAAAAATATTTAATTAATTACGAGAATAAATTCAAAAATATTTACTCAGTTACAAGAATGAAGTCGTAAATATTGAATTAATTTCGTAATTACATTTTTTTTCTAAATGTGGCTAATACTCAGGCATAAAGGGGTAAAAATGGATAACCTTTATATTATTTTATTTTATTTTATTTTATTAAAAGCCCTCTCAAGTTGAATTAGAAAAAGACCTTCTGGTAAAAATAGATTTTTAAGTGAAAATGGTCTTGTCCACCAGCTGAAGTGTGTACTGCAAATAAAATACCTCTCTGATGGTATATCTGTGTTTTCTTGAGTAAATTTTATAAAAAAAATATTTTTGCATTAATTGTATTAATTTTTTCTTCTTATACTTGAATGAAGTATCTTAATACTCCTTACACCATCTGCACAACATAACAAACACTTCTGAATAACAACCTATTAGCTGTTGATTTCAGACTGAGCTGAGAACTAATCCATTACAGAAGAACCTGTTTCTCACTTCACTGAATCAGGTTGTCAGGGAAGATTAGTTTAGAGAGTCAGAGAGATCCCCGGCTGTTTTAACTTGTCCTATTATGCAATGCAGCAGGTGATTCCGTCCACACACTAAGAAGCAAGATGACTGAATGAATAGGTCAGTTGTTGTTGTTATTATTGTTGTTGTTGTGTTTATCCTTCAGGCCACAAAGAGTATGGGTGTGTTACATCAATTTACCCATCAATCAAGGCCGAGCTCTAAATTAGCAACCTGCTAAACAGCTCAGATCTATAAATCTTATTTGCTTTTGTTTGACATAATGGGATTGTTTATGCTATCATTAGTCATGCATTGTGATGGAAGCTATTAGAAAATTACATTCTTTGTGTGCATGTTTCCATACCGTAAGTAAGCTTGTATAACCGTACGTAAGCTTGTATAACCAGCTAATGTGACATCTCTTATAGTATTCATAAAGTTAGTACAGCCTCTGTTCCTGACGTACTGTTTATTGTTGTGTTTCCACATACAGGGTTTAGACTGAACGGTTGCCAGGTCAGCTCAGTCATTAATTCAATGTCACACCACTGCAGATTATCACTCAAGATTTGGTTCACAGACATAATTTGCATCCTCCCACTTCTCTAATAGACCTCCACGCTGGCACGCACACTTCCCATGTTGTCCTAAAATCTTACTGTGGGTTGTTTTTTGTGATTAATTTACTTCAACTGTCCAAACTCTCTTCCCTGATGACTGTTTTCCTTCATTTCTCATTTACAAACTCTCCACTGACAAGAATAAATAAAGAGGAACATACAGGACATTTAAGTTTTACTGGTCCACTGTCAAACACAGGAAAGCAGCCGTCTATTAATCCTCTTTGATCCTGAGTTCTATTCTATTTCAGCTTATAGTTCCATCCTGTCATTTATGTTCCATATTTGTCTGGTCTTTCCAGTGAAGAAACACTTTGAAGTGTATCAGCTTCAGAGCAGAAAGGTGACGACAGAGACAGAATGCAAAATGAAGATAAGGTGAGAGCTGGACAGTTTATCACAAGTTGGTTCTTTTCTTCGTGGTTTTGCCCATCGTTTAGTTTCACGTTTATAATGAAAATGTAGCAATATTTTCGTATTTGCATTGATGCATATTTATGCAAGAGGAGTCATTGGTTTATTATTCTGCTGATTGACAATAGGTGGTGGTTATGTAAAGCACTAATAAACACAGTGCAGGACACGACTGCAGGCTAGCAAGCATGTATGTAAACAATGCATGACTTAAAATATGAAAGTGGCTTTATAAATGTTTAGGAGGAAGAGAAAGCTTTCAACATATTTGGTTAAGGTGCAGGATTTTCCTAAAACAACAACGCATACTCATACAATTGTAATCTCATTGAATCAATTACGAACACATCAAGTGATGAAAACACAAATATAAAGAGGTGAAACTTGAATCTGGAGTTTACTTTTACTTTCATTGTTTGATTTTATGTTTTTTGTTTACAAACAGGAAGCGACAATTTCTGCATACACTGTAAAAAAAGATAAACAATAACTACTCAATAAAATTGAGGCAACAGATTGCACACATATTATTAATTAAATCTAACTACGTTACAAGTTGAGTTAATAACAACTTAACAGGAAGTGCCTGTCAATTAAAAACAGACTAATTCTATTGTGTTGGATTCATTCAAAATTCTCTTGATTTAGAATTACATACACATAAAGATTATATTTAATGTGATCAAAATAAGTAGATTCTACCCCAAACATTTTTATATTAAAATGACCTAAACAACTGCCTCAAAATCAAGGACACATTTATATTTAATACACTTTATCAAATATATCAAGTTAAATGAAATGACTACAGAATAATTTATTACAGTGTACTGTATGCTTTTAAACCTCAAGAAATGATCTCAATGCGTTTTGGTGAGAAACACTTAATGTAAACACAAGAAAACTTCACACAGAGCTTCCTTAATTTCTGAGCTCTGGAAACACAGCAGCATCCCTGCAACAAAGTCATACAGTCAGATGGGTTGTAAACAAGCCAGAATTTGTAAACCACATTATTTGGATGTGTGATAACATGGAAAAGACGATTACTATTTTGTTTTGTCACTGTGGGGCTACACCTCTCAGTTGTTATGATCTCCATCAAGGATGTTTTTACATTTTCAGTTCTGTTTGCATGTTTTTCTGTGTGTCTGCAGGATTACATACAAAGATTTTCATGAAACTTGGAGTTAGTGTGTAGCATGGGCCGAGTAAGAATCTATGAAATTTTGAAGTGGGTCTAAATCACGAGGTGAAACACTTATTATTAGTCACATTTGTTAACATTGCCAGATAGGGCATTTGTGCTGCATTCATGTAGTGTTGTTATAATGGGAAAATTAAATTCCAGATTAGAAAAATTCACTTGAATGCCCCCTCAAGTCAGAATCATGGCTATTATAGTTAACAAAAACTAACGAAATAACAAAAACTAGAATTGAAAAAAACATTTTCGTTAACTGAAATAAAAATAAAAATGAGAGTTTTCAAAAAAATGATAACTAACTGAAACTGTATTGTGTGGTTACAATACTAACTAAAACTAACTGAAATTATAGTGAAAATGTTTTCATCTTTGTCAACTTTTTTCATACGTAAATATAGGAAATCATAGGAAATAAAAGCAAAATTTATCGTGACCTTTCTGAATCTCAAAACCCAACAAATACCCCATTACAAAAAAACTAAAACTAACACGGAAAACTAATAAAAACTAAACTAAAACTAAGCATTTTCCAAAAAATACAAACTATTTAAAACTAGCAAACTCACTCTGAAAACTAATTAAATCTAACTGAATTTAAAAACAAAAAATGACAACTAAAAATAATGAAAAATCCAAAACTATTATAACCTTGGTCAGAATATAAACATTGCGAAATAGGGTGTGCCTATTATAGGGTCTGTGCTCTCCAAATGGCTGACTAGTGGTGTTTTCACTGAGATTGTTGGCAGACTTTCCTATCATCCAATGATCATCTTCGCCAAAGGGATATTTACACCACTTGACCTGTTTCATGCCTCTGCTGTCATGCTGCAGTCCAACATCAGTGTCAAGGTCCCATCTGTGGCTCCCTAGGGGGATTTCTGATTGGCTGCTGTTCATAGGGCTCTATCCTCATAAAAGTGTTTGGTGACACCCCAATACTGGGATGATTGCGAAAGTCTTATATCAAATTAAGCTCCTGTCTCTGCTGATTATACAATGGTAAGTACAGTAGATCAAAGTTAAAATATGAGTCCGTACATTGTGATGGACAATTTGGGTACTAAAATTCAGTTTTCTCTTCCAAATAAGTTAAGCTAAACTCTGATTATCAAACTGCTTCTTGCCATGTTGATGTTTTTTGCAGTGATGTGTTGCTGTCTTCCCATATGTCAGAACTGATGGTGACTACAATGTTATCATAACTGTAAGAAAAGATGCTCAAAACCACAAACATGAGACCAAATTTGTAATAAATTAAAATTGTCCTTTTAGATTTCACATAAAAATAATATTCCCCCTATCAAGTTGCTGCACTGAACCAAAGCATCCACTTGCACTATTACGGCACATTAGTGACACATTGAGTCAAGTCTAAACAACATAACACCATTAAGTAATTATTTTCTTATCACATGCACAGTGATTGACATGAACTCGGATGCTTTTGCACCAGATTGCACACGCAGGGCCCCACACGCACGCAAAGAGCCGATCGCTCCAGGCCTTCGGGTCTGCCTTCTGACAGGTCGTGGGAGGATCAAAGTTCAGATTTTGAATGCACTGTAGAAGGAAAACAACAGAAGAGAGGGAGTCAGGGAAGAACAGATGGAGAGACAAAGCATTGATAAAGCCCATCAGGATTTATATTAACAGGAAAGGGGGGGGGGAGATAAAAAAAAAAAAAGGCGTGGGCGAGGAGTCAAGTTATGCACAGGAGAGGCCAGACAGATGAAAATAAGAGATTATCGGTGTAATAGAGGAAACAGTTTGTGCTGCATCAAGTCATATTTGTCAGGTAGAAAACTGAGGTCCTCCCCGTGCTCGCCTCCCCTTCCTCCCTCCTTGGCGAGGGAAGCAGGATGTCTTTCATCCAGTTCAGCTGAGGGATCAAAGCTAAAAGGCTACTCGGCTGAAACTGACCTCAATTTGCACCGCCGTGCACTCCGCACCTCTCCAACATACACAATCCTATAGTTCTCCTTACATCCCCTCCACCACCTCCCACATGCTATTCCCCTTCCTGTATGCCACACTACCTCATCCACTTAACACGGGAAATCTCTCAGCGCCTCAAAACCCATTAATAGCACAATTTATAGCCTCAGTGACATATTAGCTTTAATCTGCAGTATTTAGACAACATCACACCATATGTTATTAGATTATCAGATGATCAGATATGTCCCAGGCGAACATATAACTTGTGTTTGTGTTGGATAAATAACCTGCTCACAATAGCATTAAACCCTGCTCTGTACTTCAAAGTGCAGCCTGTGTTTAGCTTCCTCTCTGTGTCTTCTTTCTCTCTGTTTTCACTACAAACAGCCTCTCGCAGCTCAACAGCTTCAACTCCCACACACACACACACACACACACACACACACACACACACACACACACACACTGTAATGTATACACGTACAGTGTTTGTGTACACGTATACACGTACTCTCAACCACATACATTTGAGCCCTAAAAATAAGTCAGACTTTTTTTTTTTTTTTTAAACAATTTAAATGCACACCATTGGTTTGTGACACCTGTAGCTTTGTTTGATGTATTATCAACTCCCTCTTGCCTGGTATTTATTAACAATCTATAATATCTATAATAATCTATGTTACATAACATGTAACAAAATGTATAATTAATGCATAGAAAGAACCAAAACAATATTATTTTGTTAGATTTTTATGGTTTAATTTGTTGTTTCATTTGGATTACTATTGTTTTCTATTTATTTTACTTTTTACTTTATATTTTTAACCATTCTTCCTTTCGTACCCTTTATCTTGTTATTGGATTGGATTATTATATTCCCCTCCAAAAGAACACCCGTTATGCTCCACAAGGGAAATAAAGTAAATTATATATATATATATGTATATATATATATATATATATATAATATATATATAATATATATATATATATATATATATATATATATATATATATATGTATATATATATATATATATATATATATATATATATATATTAAATAATTATTGTTATTAGCAAATTAAAGGGCTGGACTGAATATTAAGGCTCAAGACTTTTTGTACCTACCAAAATATGTTTCAAAATTAAAAAGCTATGTGATGTAAGTCTGGTTACATTTAGATTCTTGATTATTTGTTCTTTTATCAGATAGTTATGATTTAAATCAAGATTTTGCTTTTATATTGAGCAAATTTCTTGCTTGTGTTTAGACAACTTTTGATATTTATATATGTATATATATATATATATATATATATATATATATATATATATATATATATATATATATATATATATATAATTATTATTTTTAACATTTTGTAGAATTTTTTATCTTTTAGTATACGATGTCAGTAAAAGTGGTTTATTGGTTTCATACTAAGAGAAGGACCAACAAAACATGCTCATTCATTTTTGAGTTGTTCTAAAAAATGTTTACATTTTTTTTTACAGGAAATATATTAGTAAAAAAAAGTTTGATGTGGAAGTGTAGGCACAATCAATAAAGGTATAGGGTTCTTAATTAACCCTGAAGAAGAATATTTAATTCACTCTATTTCATTATCATCACCTTAAACATTTGAGTGTATTTGTCTCATCCACTGAACATCCTTAACTCTCCTCCTCCGCAAACAAGACCACAAGAGAAGAAGTTGATAAATTACATTCTTGGGCGCCCCCTTCTGGCCTGCAGCCACAATGTTTTCTTTTCTTTTTTTTCCCAGAAATATTTGGACTGTGCAAAAAGAGGGAAAATCCTGAGGACACGGTGAAGCTGCTCGCCAAGGCCTGAATCCTCACTGTCACTGGTTTCACAAAGGAAATGAAGACATATTATTAAATCAATTGTGAGCCAATATTCTGCACATTAAGTCCAGTTAATATTCACTGAGGCCAATTGAGTTCCTCCGGAGTGTGTTAAATCCTTACAGGCTGATCCCCGGGATTGAAAACCCATGTGTGGCATTAGAGGGCTTATTCCAGATAAGACCCTCTCTTCCTTTCACACAGTGGAAAATAAGATATAATTTTATTTTAAATTTGTGTTTTATATTTAGTTTAACCGCTGACGCCTCTTTTAATCCCCTAATTTTAAAGAGGTTCCCTATTTTTTACAACTGTACTGTTCTGTATTGTTTACTTAAAGTTTCTTAAACTTCTTAGCACTTTATAAAAGTTAATTAAAACATTTATATGTGTCTTTTTCTCTGTCAGTTGCTTTTTATTTACATTTAATTCAAATACAATGTATTTTCTCATAAGGGAAATATGTATTCAGTTAAGTTTGACCACAAAAACAATAAAAAAAAAAAAAATAATAAAAACTCTTTAAAATAATTTAACTGTTTAAAAAATACAATCCTGTTGGTACAAATAAAGTTTTTATTTTAGAAAATAAGATATAATTCATGATTAGATTAAATTAATTGAATTGATAAGGGAATGTCTTTCAAAAAGAATCCAACAATTAAAATGATAATAATAAATAAAATAAAATGAAATGAAATGAAATGAAATGAAATGAAATGAAATGAAATGAAATAAAATAAAATAAAATTAATGAGAATAATAATAATAATAATAATACTAGTAATAAAAAATAAATAATGCAAATAAAATAAATAATAATAAATATATGTATAAGAATAATAATAAGCATAATATATATAATCTTAACAAATAAAATATGGTCACATTAAACCAGTTAGAAAAAAAATCCGAACATCTGACCAATGACGACAGAAAGCAGAGCCTGAGCGTATAACATCAGCCGGGTGAGTGTATGATTTTATTTTGCTCTCCTCTTGATTGCAATTGGCTCGGGCCCATCCAGCACACAAATAACCCCCAGCTGTAACCAAGTCCACCTGTTTATAAACACAAACAGTTATGAACACACTCCGACCTGTCACATCTCATCAAAGACGGAGCGCACAGTGCTGCATGCTTCGATGGCTTCAGCTGGCCCCTGTGGATGAAACCTGTTTCCTCTCAAAGGAGGGATGAACATGTAACAACAAAAATATGAGGCAATACTCTACAGCAACCTTTTGGAAGACAATATGTGTCAGAGGGAGGCATTCTGGCTTCAGTGGATGTTTCATTTTGCTTTCTAGACTTTTCCCAGAGAGTGTTCCTCCACGGTTCTCAGGGCAGATCCTGTCTGTGCCTCCTGAGACACAGTAGCCTGTTGTCTGGCCTGGGGGGTGCTGAAGGAGTGGTGTTATGAGAAGGCAAGAACATGTTATGTTAACCTGGGTGGTAAAAGCCTGAACATATTTGGGAAAATGCCCCTTTATACCCTCTCACACCCACTCTTTTTCTTTGGGTTCCTACACCTAACTGCAGGAATTATTTAATCTTCTCCATGTCTTAATACTTAAAGGCTCAGATCACCCAAATAACACACACACACACACACACACACACACACACACACACACACACAAAAACTAAATTTCCATTTATTTTCTTGTAGTATTTAGCAACCTTTCCTAACATTATCATGATGATGATTAATGGGCCTTATAAGTGGTTATCATTCTGAATCTGAATCTGAATCTGAATCTGAATCTGAATCTGAATCTGAATCAGCTTTATTGGCAGACTATGTCAACATTCAAGGTTAATGACAAACAGTCAAAGCAGAATAAACAGAGCAATAAGTTAAAGAGAAATTGCACAAATAAAAAGAAAAAACAGAAATGCACATATATACACAAAAAGTGACAAAATAAATATGAGTATTGGATGACTGGTCTGCTGTATTTATGGTGAGTGTTACACAAATAACATAGTAATGTGCTAATAGTAAAATGCATGCAGGTAAATTTAGGAATTGAAGTTGTTTTGAGATAATGTCAGTATCGGGAGTGACAGTTATTTTGGTCACGCAAAAATGTTACACACAGACGATAAGTGGCGTTTCTTGCTTCAAATAACATCTTCAACTTTTGTTCTCACATGGGACACAAGACTTGGCCTCCTGTGCTGCAGTTGCTGTCATTTTTTAGGGGGGCACTCTTTTTTCTTCACATTAATTTAACTGTTAAACTGTTACTAAATTGTCTAACTAATAACTTATTATCTCCCCACACAATAAATACTGTTTCAGCTACCCTTATTCTAGGTAACACTGTAATAATGCATGCAGCGAAATACAAAATCTCCTTTTAATGTTTAAAAAGGTGGTCAACGCAACATTGACACAAAGTAGACACATAGCAACACTTACATTTAAAGTTTGTTTGTATCTGATTTACTTTGTCTCCAACAACTCCTGAGGGAAGTATAAAGAGTCAGTAGTATAAATGCCTCACTTTGTTCACCAGCTACTCACTATCTTGTCTCTACATTTGGTTTTAACGGCTTATTTTTGCTCCTCACAGCAAGTTACAATTGTAAGAGGTGATTGGAGCAGTTAGACTTTAAAAAAACAACTCATAACTTAATGGTGCGGCCCAAAAAACTTACATAGTGAGCCGTAAGATGCAAAAGCACTGCAGAATTGGAGGATAAGTCTATGGGCTCCTTTCACATTATATAGTTATCTGATTCATTGCTAATATGATAACATTGATTAGAACAACTTTAGAGATTGTAGAATACTTTATGTATAGGTCTTTGTGTCCTCATTCTGTGTCTGGTTCTTGCTGTGGTCCTATGATCTATGTATAGTTTCTATTTGGACATCTTTCCAATGAAGCAACGGTTCCTGTGAAAACTGTTAAGATTGTTCTGTGGAAGAAATAATTGTTGATTTTAACTTGTTAACAACACCAGCAGCACGGCTTTGATGCAGCATGGCTCTGATGTCGCCTGATGATCCACAACTTAAGTCCAGACTGAAATATGTCAAATATATGAATTTGTTAACCCCCCTTTCCCTCTAGTATTACCATAAAGGTAACTGCCATGGCTTTAAGTGAAACGTCTTGACAATCATTAGGTGGATTGCCATGAAAAGATAAACAATAGCTACTCAATAAAATTGAGGCAACGGATTGCATGCAATATTATCAATTAAATCTAACTACGTTACAAGTTGAGTTAATAACAACTTAACAGGAAGCGACTGTCAATTAAAAGATTATATTTAATGTGGTCAAAATAAGTAGATTCCATCTCAAACATATTATATTTATTTTTAAGTTACTTAAACAGCTGCCTCAAAATCAAAGACGCATTTATATTTAATACATTTTATCAAATATATGAAGTAAAATGAAATGACTACTATAATTTATTACAGTGCAAAATATCAAACGCTAGATAGATAGACAGATAGACGGATGGACTGGCTGACTGACTTACTGACTGCTTGATTGATTGATTGATTGATTGATTGATTGATTGATTGATTGATTGATTGATTGATTGATTGATTGATTGATGATTGATTGATTTGTCCAAGCCCTCGCTGTGCCTAAAAGGACAGAATCACTGAGGCTCTAGAATAACTGGAGGCTCTTGTTTTCGTCAAAACATGAAATGAAACAATGGCTGCAAGCATTTACATGGCAACGTAGCACTGGTGTTAATTGAGTTCATGGGAGACATATCATCAGAGGAATATGAGATTATTTTTCCTAACTTCTTGTAAAATCATTCCTTTAGTCCCTTCTCCATCTCTCCATCCATTCACTGGTCATGTTGTCCAGCCACTGTGTCAGCAGTCAGACTGAAAGGCTCTCTGTTCCCTGAATTCTTCCTCAGCCATTGTGTTCATCGGGATGCTTTTCCAAGCTAAGCCTGGCGCAGGCCTGAATTTCCGGAGCCCAAAATGTGAGCCCAGGGAACCGGACCCAGGGAACCACTCTGAAGCAAAACAAACCCAAACATCCAGGGGTTTATTTAAAATCTCCCAGTCTTATATGAACAGCAGTGCTACAGGCTAGTGATTAGCCACACATGGGTCAGGGGTTGCTAAGCCTCACTTAATTTCCATTGGAATCCATATTTTGTGTATTTTATGAAACTCAAAATGGAAACAGAAATTGGATTCATGCTTAGTCATTAGTAAGATCTTATTGCACATTAAACAACTACAGAGACTGACTTAATAGCAGCAATTGGATATGTGTGGTTAATATCATTATAATGAGATGTTTTTTTTCATGTGCACAGTCCAGTTTCTTGATAAAATGTAGCTTTGTGATGCCACATGGAGCCACATATGTAGATATTCCACTATCTGATGTGCTTAACAAAGTGCTGAGACCTGCCCAGGTTATTGTAATGTCAACACTGAGCACATGATCTCACTGCAGCGATCTTTGACATTGAGGGATTCATACTTGTTTGATGTCTTACAGTTGAAATGCCCTGCGCAGGAAGGAAGTGCTCACCCACTGGTCGCCTGTTCCATCTTCAGGAGCTCTATGGGAGGGAGGGAGGATTTCAGTGCAATATTTACAGTGACCTTTTCCTCTCACTGGCCAGGGGCCCATGGGAAAAAACTGGAGAGGACAAACAATGAACAATAGGGTTCAGGGATGAGCAATGGTGCCAGCGCAGCATGTGCCATTACGGGATGTGGATTACTGAGGGTTTGGGGGGTCACAGCAAGGATCAAGGCACCAGCGGTGTCCCTCAGGAGCACACCTGGGACACCTGCTCAGAAAGCATGTGCTATTTAAAACACAACATGCAATCATGTGGTCCTAGATACATGGGAATATTATTGTTTCAAGGAAAAGTTAGATATTTTGTAAAATATGCTTAGAGGCTTTATTATATGGAGCTCCAGCCTAACTGGAAACAACTCCACTACCACCTGCCTATCAAATTGTGCAGCACATAACCCTAAAAAAAACACAACTTCTTGTTTGTTTTGCTTTGGTTGTGCACAGATTTAACAAATAAAACAGTCATAAATATATTGATATAAAGATGTTGCATGTTATAGGTGGATTTTGTCATCCATGAACAGAGCTTGGCTGGCTGTTTCCAGTGTTTATGTTCAGCTAAACTCCTGACTCTACCTTCATATTTAACAAACAGATATTAGAGTGGTACCAATTGTCTAATCTTACTCTCAACAAGAGGACAAATCAAGGTATTTCCCAGTGGGCGAATGTAACTAACTACTTTCAGACACAATCCTCACAATTTGTGGTTTCATTTTCATTGTGATATGTTAAGAGGAGATTGATAATACAGTTTTGAGAAGACTTTATCTATCAATAATAAATCACACTGGCATGATCATTTCATGGATATATATAAATTGTATTTATTTTTATTTATTTTTATTCCAACGTTATGAGCAACCATTTACTTCTACCCCACAACCTGGCTTTAGTTACTTTTCAGGTCAACATTTAACATGAAAAATATGATAAATATAAAATGATTATGCATGTTTATAACTTAAATATATTACCTGCACAACAGTAAATGCTGTTTACATAATTGTATCAATAATAATAATCTAATATTATATTTAGAATATATAAAACAATCTGAATCAATCAATCTAAAACAATGCAGGACTTTTACTTGTGATGGAGTAATTTCACAGTGTGGTATTAGTACTTTTACTGAAGTAAGGGGTCTGAATACTTCTTCCACCACTGGTATTTCCTCAATGTCAGATTCTTTCTGAAACAAAAAAAAGTGTTTTTTTTTAACTCATCTGTACAGTGAAATGTCAAAACTACCCTTGGTGGGTTATTATTGATACATGTTCAAATATTCACATTGATATTACATTAATATCACAAAACATGGTTCATGTAATGCACAAAATGCACCCCTGATTTGAAGATTCACCAGTTGGTATGTATATGCAATATACAACTGATGTTCTCATTCAATGGCATAGCCTGTACCGCTGAGACGAAGATCAAAATCTTCCAGCGTCATTACTGTAAGTTGATGTTTATGTAGACAAACAGCCCCTGTGTTGCATCAGCATCTGTGCAAACTCCCAAGTCACAGTTTGATCCCTCAATTATCAGATTACCCCGTCTAATTGGACAATGTGGTTTCCCCGAGGACTGGGCCTTGCCTTATCACAGAAATTCTTTCTGCCCTGCACAATTTGGTGAGATAAATGTAATGGTATCGGTGTTCTAGTGTGTGCCTGGGTGGTCTCTGTTGCATTTCTAATGATGCTGCGCCTTTCCCAGAACAAGTGGAAATACCTCAGTGATGCACCGTGAAAAGAGAGATGAGGAAAGAAGCAAAACTCCCACTGGGCCTCAGAATTCTCACACAAAGGACACCCAACACTTCAGCAGCAGGCCGGCTAATAATGCTGTTTCTGCTGCACTTATTTTTAAATCAACTCTTAACACAAACCAGATTTCCCTTAGATCAAACTGCTCGTTAGATCTTGTTACAGTACATCAGTATCTTCATTTGTTCTTAAAAACAGACCTTCAAGACATAGAAGCAGAACCACCCACCCACCAAACAAGTCATCATGATGAGGTCACTGGCAGATTAATGCAAGTGGATACATTTAGTCAAATAGTAGTTAGTATTATCTAACTGTAGTGTGTCTGAATGGCTGCAGGGCAGAAGTAGTATTCAATTTCTGTGCATAGGCAAAAGTAACAATACCACTGTGCAAAAACTGTAGTAGTATTATAAGCATAATATTCTTACAAACTCTATTAAAATTAAGAGGTATGACCCATTTTAACTACATTGTAGTTTCATTTATTAAAATGCATCAACTACATCAACTAGTAGTGCAGATAAAAGGAGTTAAAAGTAGGCCTACATTATTTGCCGCTAAAATGTTAAAAGTTTAAAGCAACATAAAAATGAAAATATTCAAGAGTAGTAGAGAAGTGCCAGAAGAAGTACCACAAAACTGTACTTTACATTATTTGTGTAATAGTACTTAGTTGCTTTACACCACTGCTTTGGTGTTCATTGCAAAGACCAAAATGTAGAATGAGAAAAAAAGATGGCACATGAAATGTGTTACTTTTTCTAAATAATAATTATAAATAAAAGATGGTTTTAAAATTTCCACATAGTTTTTTTCCCTTCCCGAATTTTATTTAAAGTTATTCATACAATGTATTTATGAACATTCATGAGGCAAACAGGGAAAACAGAATACGCAATAAAAATATTAAAATATAAACATACTGTCATGGTATTTTTCAGGAATAGTAGAATGTGTCTAAATAAATACAACATTTTTATTTTTATTTTATTTCATATCATTTCCTCTTTTATTTTGAAGGCTGTGGCTGAGACCGGAAAGCCGGAAGAAGTTACATGATACAGGAAACGGTCGCTGCAGCCCAACCGCTACAAACTGTAAGTTGTCATTTTTTTCTAATATTTATATCTCCTCAATACGGAACGTAGAGTCAACGTAATTGTGGCGGTGAATGTATTAATACAAGTGGGTTTATAAGACTACGACGAACACAAATGACAGCCAAAGCAAAGCCTTCCGGGATAAACAATACTGCTTGCTAGCTAACAGCGCTTAGCCAAAGCTAACGGTAGATGTCAAATGTGTCAACACAGCTGATTTTCCCTTTCTTTTAAAATCACTATTGGGTTGTTTGGTATGTTGCACTGGACATCAGTGAATGTAGAAACATCTGACAGATGCGGCTAATGCAGTTATTTTGACAGCCTTAACGGCAACATAATGAGCTGAACCAATCTCCATTGAAATATCTGTCAATTTAAAGGTAATGATGTGTTTTTTTGTGTTAGGAGGGCAGATAAACCATATCTTTACACTTTTTGGTAGCCGATCATGTCTTCTGATAAATTCGGCGTGTTAGTGCCACTTAATGATGTACTTATTGTTATATTATGCTGTTGTCACTGGTTAATACAATTGGCAATTTTGCTAACGTACCATTTATATCTTTCCTTTTCTTGTCCTTTTCTCCACCTTTCGCTTGTTTGTAATGAGTGATCCATATAGAGCAGGGGTCTCAAACTCAAATTACCTGGGGGCCGCTGGAGGCTGTATCAAAATGAACAAAAAAAAAGACACAAATTACAAAAAAAGACACAAAATTACAAAAAAAAGACAAAATGACCAAAAAAGACACCAAATTACAAAAAAGACACAAAATGACCCAAAAAAGACACAAAATGACCAAAAAAAGACACAAAATGACAGAAAACTAACTAAATTACTTAAAAAAGAAACAAAATGACCAAAAAAGACACAGAATTACCAAAAAAGACACAAAATTATTTTAAAAAGACACAAAAGTACTAAAAAAAGACACAAAAGTACTAAAAAAAGACACAAAAGTACTAAAAAAAGACACAAAATTATTTAAAAAAGACACAGAATTACCTAAAAAGACACAAAATTATTTAAAAAAGACACAAAATTACTTAAAATAGACACAAAATTACCAAAAGAAGACACAGAATTACCAAAGAAGACACAATTATTTAAAAAAAGACAAAATTATTTAAAAAAGACACATAATTATATATATATATATATATATATATATATATATATATATATATATATATATATATATGGGAAGGTCCCTTAAATTACTTTTAAATTAAAAAAAAAGTAATTTAAGGGACCTTCCACACACAACATGGCCAAAGTGCCATTCATATAAAACTCATATTAAACTTTGATATCAAGGTGGGGGCCACAAAATATTGTCACGAGGGCCGCAATTGGCCAGTGGGCCGCGAGTTTGAGACCCATAATATAGAGTGTATTCATGCAGTCAGTGTAATATTAATACTTACAATCCACATACCCTAATAGCATTTCTTTGTAATTTAAAGGAATTCACTAAATATACCAAACCTAAGTCAAAACAGAATAGTATAATTCTTCCCCCTGAGGAACCTACTTTCATCCCCCAATCCTTTCCTCTAAACAGCGTTGGATTAATTTCTCACATCAACTAAAGCAATTACAATTAAGGACTGTTTCACGTATAGTTCATACATGAAAGGACCTGCAGTGGTTACTCATTGCCAGGTGGCATGATTTCTTTCCCAACTTCTATAAACACGGTGCAGTCCATTCCAATGTAAATAGATTAAGTAACTGTTTTTAACACAGAAATAATGATTGCATATGAAGGACCCTATAAAAACAAAGAAAGTGTGTTGGACTTAACACCTTGATTATACTTGGAAAAACGCTTCATATATACAAATGGGAATGAGCAAAAAGAGAGAAATGATCACAAGAAATTACCTCCTATGACTCAGAAAGGCAGCTTTCCATTGAATTGAAGACACTTTGATGAAAATAAACATCAGAATATGCTGTATATGAGGTTTTTAAAACACAAATTGTTAATGCATCAATACCTCATTGATTGTAGATTACAAATTATTTGTTTATACTTAATGTCCAATAACCATAAAGTTATATTGATTAACTTGATTGTAAGTAAACAGGTTTTTGTTCTTGTCTCACTGCCATGACTTTGTCATACTTAGATAGACCAAAGTTATTTGTTTATCATTAGAATCATTTTGTTGGTTTATTTTGAAAAACTTGATATCCACTCTTTATAAGGAGAATAAATGGAACTGTTGAAATGGAAACTTTAATATCTCTTTAGTCTGTCTTGTAATTGACATTAAATCTGATTTCAGTTTAGTGCTGCCTCTGTGAGACTTACAAGAGTTGAATTTGCTTCTTTAGTCCTGTATTTTGAAATATGTTATAGGGCTAGTGCTATCTATGCTGGATGTTAGTTGCTATCTTTTTGGGTCCATTCACAGCTCATCCTCACCAACTCACCAGGTCCTTGCTAAGGCTACATTTCCTTTTATTGGTCAAATGCCAGTTAAGGTCTTTTAATATGCACCCAAACCGATTATTTACCAATAAAATCTGCAAAAATCTGCGTTAATCAACCACCAGACACTAACCTCAAACCGCTAACTTTATGCATCTACAATTGTTAGGACTAAGGACTGAGACAGGGCTTTTAAATCACAATTTTGAGCTCAGTGGTCATTTACTCTAAATAGAGCTGCATATAATTATTATTTTCATTATCATTAATCTGATGATTTTTTGTGTGTAATCAATTGATTGTATTGTATGTCAGAAAGAAGTGAAAAAATATTACTTGTTATATTTGCCTGTCAGTCTAAAACCTGAATAAATTCAGTTTCCTGTCATATATGACGCATGAAAGCAAGCAAGCAAGTTATTGTGGCATCATTCGGTTTCAGCATGCTTCATCATTTAATGGCTGCACATACATTTTTTTCTAGCACATCTTATGGTTAAGATATTAGTTACTTTAAAACCTCCCTGTCCTCTCTGTTGTAATATAGACACTTCTCTCAGTGCAGCTTCACTATGTGAAGTGTTTTTAAACAGAACAGAGTCTAAGCCTCTATAATCCTTTCTCTTGTGCACTTTTGTCAAATATTGCTATAACATACTTTCTTTAATTAGGCTTTTTCAGGAAAAACAGTCCCTTACAATTTGTGTTTTCTCAACTGATTGATTATACGAGAGAGTGACTGAGAGTAATTGATTGACAGGTTGGTTGCAGGCAGGCGCCACGTCGCAGGAATAAGTTGTCATTGAGCTCCTCCATCATTTGTGTCGACACTGATGCTTAAAAGTCCTCAGCCCTTTCAGTGAGAGTCTACAGACCTCTGTGTATCTCCTTCTCTTCCCCTCGGTCAGCACTGCTTGGCTGGGGGATAGCAGGGGCAACGCTACACTGATCCATTTCCTGCCCCCCTCCTGGGGCTCTAATTGAAAAATTTGGGTGGCCCTGCTTGTTTGTTTTGGTGGAATGTGGTGGGTTGTGTTTTTTTGAGGCTTTTCCTCAGTGCCGCTGCTCCGTACACCTCGGGGTTAATCGTGTGACGGGGGTCAGGCCGAGCCTTGTTTGTGAAGCAGCACTTCTCTCTCACCCTTGTCCACTCTCCACAGCCCTCCTCACCTGGTAGCCTCCTCCCTGCTGACAGGCTTGCTGGGCCACTGGTTTTCACAGTATGGTTTCTGTGACCCAGTCAAACCTGGACAGACAGACAGGGACGCTCTGGGCTGGGAAAACAGGTCACAGTGCAGCTCGAAGAGGCGAGCTCAATACTGATAGAGTCGGCTTATTTAGTGTAGATCCTAGTAACATTCAGACTTGATGAAACAATTAGTTGATTATAGAGTGACGCAACTTGACAAAACTTAATTCATATGTAATTCATCTTAGTATTTATTTTGATAGTAAAGTGTTTTTTTCAGGATTTATACTGTTGGACAAAAACAAAATTGACATTGCATTGGCCCTATGCCAGCCATTTTGACTGTTTTCTGACATTTTATAAACCAAATGGTCATTTGATAAGTAGAATTAATTCTTAATAATTGCCAACCTAACAATTTCCAGAGCACTAATCAACCACACCAGTTTTGATGGCTGATTATGCCTTTTAGTTATCAATTATTAACATACAGTTACTGGTTCCAGCTTCTCAAATATGAAAATGTAAGGATTTGCTACTTTTTGTGTTATTACTTTTAGTGACTGTTATTACTTATTACAGTTTGTTTTACACATTTTAATTGAGTACAGTTTCAGAAAAATATTATGATATTCGGTCAATTGTGGCCAAATGTTTAAAATCTTGCAGGTTTTTTTTCCTATTTTTTCTTTAGCTTCTTCTGATAGTAAATTAAATATTTGGGCGTTCTGGATGGAAAAATAAACTGATTTTAGACTTTATGGGCTCTGGGAAATTGTGATAAGCATTTGTAAATATTTTTTGACGCTTTATTTAACAAACAATTAATGATTAATCCACAATGTAATTAGCAGATTATTTGTAGCCCTATAAACAGTTATTTTATAATAAAAAAAAAGCAATCAATAGGTTAATTTGTAGTAAAAATGTCAATAATTAGTAACAAGCCTGAATAAAAGGATTGATTTGTATGTTAAGCGACATTGTTTTTGTAATTCATGGTACCACTATGACTGTGATGGTGGTTCTCACGCTAGTGATGTGTTTTTTATGTAAAGCGGTAGTGATATAGCCCGGCTCATAAAGGTTCAAATCTCTCCATTTCTCTATGTCATTGGGCAAAGCCGCCTGTCTCCAGTCTCTTAATCCTCTGAAAACATCTTCCTGCATCTGCGGGCCTACACTTCATATTTCTGTTTATTGTTCCAAGCTTTTTATATGGGAAATTGTGGATTTCACTTCGTCAGGCCTAACTCTGAAAAGCACTTGAGACTGACAAACAAACAAACAGACAGCCCTAAAGATAACAAAGCTAGTGGGCAGACATCATGATGGTCGGATAGTGAGCCAGAGGCACACATCTGATCACCCTGTCCTCTTTCTCTGTCACGAAAGACTCTCCATGAGCGCTGGGATCGTTTGCATGCACATGCTGACTCATGGTAGAGGAATGATGACTGGACAGTGGTCGCAGCATCTGTTTTCAAACAGGACCTGCACAGATCATGTTCAATATATGGTCCATTTGTTTGAAATATGATACGCTTGACACATATTATGGTTAATTTGGCTACATTGCCCTCTCCACATCTTAGAGGCATGTGGCGGCCTGGGTGTGAGCGAACACTGTGCAGGATTGTTCAGCGCTTCACCCAGCCTGTGTGATCAGACCACTCATCTCAGCCTGGGTGATGTTTGGCCCGCTCTGTCCATTCAGAGCAGTCGAGAGGGAGATCTTTGATGGAATCTGGTGTTTGTGTAATGTTGGGGAGTACGGAGTGAAATGGTGTTAGTGTGTGTGGGGGGGTTCTGAGCCGCCGGCATAGTGGGTAAGCTACTCTGGTGGGAGGCGGTGGGGGTGAGGGTGAGGGTGATGAGCTGTCTAAATGGGTCCCTTTGTGCCCCTAAACCCATCACACTCTCTCAAACACACACACATCCACACACACACTTGCCAATCACTGCCATATGTGAGTCACCTTGAGCTTAGAGCAGCATATGATCTAAGGTATGAACGCCTTATTCATGAGATAGTGTGTGTGTGTGTGTGTGTGTGTGTGTGTGTGTGTGTGTGTGCGTTGATATCGTGGATCAGGTAGATACCCATGTCCGTGATGCTGCAGAGAGTTTGTCTTGTTTTGAAGTTGTCAAAATAAAAAGCTAGCTGGAGGTCAGGGATCGGAGGACTTGTGGTGTTTTAAACCCTGTGTAATTACCATACTATTAACTATTAAGATTCTTGTTATCCAGAGCAGATCTCTGTCTTAGATATATCTTTTTCTCCTTACATGGTAGCACAGATTGAAGACGGTTGAGAAATATTGAGAGAATGAGGAGTTGTGACTTGTGACAAAGCTCCTCATTTGAACCAGGGATGTTTCAGCTACATGGCTTAGAGGTTGGATGATAATTTCAATTCTGCAATTAACAAATGTTCTGCTTTCCAATAAATTTGATGGTATTTTTTTTAATTGATCAAATAGTGATGCATCAGATATCTAAAACATCAAATAAAACAATAATAAATAGGTGAGGAAAGCAGACAATCATCACAGTGGAATAAGCAAATGCTTGCAAACACATAATAATATTGATTCATGATTCCAGTGATGTATGATATTGCAAAATAAATGTTTTTCTTTAAGGCCTAAAATTGTAAAGACTTTTGTCTGTATGTAATATTTGTACAATGAAACGCAAGCTACATAAATTATTATTTCATATATTTTTGTTCTTTTGTGATTTATTTTCATATTATTATTGAATGAAATCTTTATTGGCTGTTTTGTTTTTAGGATTTTAAGGCTCAGGCTGCACGCTTTGGAAAAAAATGTGTAATTCAATATTTCAATGTGGAATGATTCACAATATTGGAGGCAATTATCATTTTTTGCATCATTACTCAAATTTTATGGTAAAATATATTCCATTTTTTTGTGAGGATGTGTACCAAACAAAGATATTTTCTTAAGTCTGTAGAATATGATTTGTAGGCCGAGACATTTCTGCAGCACCACACTAGTAATTCAGAATGGTATTTTTACACATATTGTATTTTGCCTTTAATAAATACTGCGCCATCTGCAATTTGGATATTGCAGTTTCACTAAAAACTTGTGCAGCCATAAACACGTCTGATGGATAATACAGTTTACAAATGAATAGGAAAGACTTGATTTGATGCACCAGAGTGTATAAAAAGCATCAATATCTAATCTGAAATCTGCATTTCTATTTGACACTATAAGTCACTAGCAAATATCTTTTTACTGAACTTGTTCTTCCTTTTTTTAATGAAAAAGAAATCCATTGCTGCCATCTAGCCCAGACCATTGAGCACAGCATTTTAGGGGTGTACTGTGTGTGGCATCTTGAAATTAAATGGTTTCATGTGACAGAAAGATTTGTTTAGACCTTAAATTAAAAGTCTTTCCTTTGTGTCTGCGTACTCGAGCACAAGGCCAAGAGAGGGTTGTCACTTGTTAGCAGCGCTGCAAGAAGATCCCAAGCCTCAGACTTCCACAGCTACCACACAGTTTAGAGCCAACCCTGCTGTTTGTAAGTCAGCCTCCAAGGAAAACAAACCTGCCTTTTTAGCCCTATTACCAGAGAGAGATGTTGGGGTTGGGGCTGGGGGCTAACAGCATCATGGTTGGAAGAGAATCGAGCGAGAGAAAGGGGGCTAAATCTGGTTGTGTGTTGTCATTGATTAAATTTAGCCTTCACAGTACGACATGGCTTGACACATGTTGGAAGAGAGTGGGGTATAATCTTGCGGGGATCCTCTGATGCCCCCTAGAGGCTAATACCTTTATCCTTGTGGAAAATTCTGCCTACATCTTAAGTTTCCAGTTGGAGCATCAGAAACCTTTTCTTTTGTTTTCCTCTTCATGCTACTTTAAGGAAAATTTCACTCAGTTTATCCCTGGTCTGTATAAAGTTATAGCTTCTATTGCCTAGTTTACAGGGTATTTGTAGTGGTGTGTGACATGAGACTTGTGCAAGAGTCTGCTCAGTTTCTGCGTGGCTTGTTGCGTGTGTGAGTGTGTGTGTGTGAGTGTGTGTGTGTGAGTGTGTATGTGAGTGTGTGTGTATGTGTGAGAGTGTGTGTGTGTGTGTGTGTGTGTGTGTGTGTGAGTGCATGCTGGTGTTATAGAGAGGGGTCTGGGCAGTGTTCCCGTGTCCATGCACAGCCCCCAGAGTAAAGTAAACACAGCGGCTCTTTTCTCATCCCAGCCGTCAGCAGGCTCTCCCCAGGCCCGCGCCAGAGACCACACACCCAGACCACACACACACACACACACACACACACACACACACACACACACACACACACACACACACACACACACACACACACACACACACACACACACACTGCCCAGACCTCTCCGCAGATTCTTCCACATACTCGCATACACACAGACCACACAACACCGGCTCGGGCCCCTCGCACGCAACCTAGCTGAGCTGTCATTCTGCCCAGCGTGTATGTGTGTCTAAGTGTGTGTGTGTGTGTGTGTGTGTGTGGCAGGCTATCTGTGTGTTTGTGCACGTGTATTTCCAAGATGAGGGGGGGATAATCTAGAAACACTCCTGGAAGCAGAATCAGAATTGTACAAAATAAAGGTCCTGCCTCTGCCCCTTTGCCGCTCCCACTCTAAACATATGGGATTGATGAAGGATATACCAAGCTCTTGTTTTAGGCCTGTTAACCTCTTATCTTCTACATGTCAGATCCATAGCCCCTCCATTTCCTCTGACAAGCGCAGGGCAGCAGCAACAACATGAGGTAAATCCCGTTGGAGTTTTCTAGTTAAATCTCAGATGTCAGGCCGATGGCGGAGGGGGGCCCGTGGCAAAAAAGTTTCCCAGAAAGGTTCCTACTCTTGGAGGATTTCTAGGTCAATTTTTTTTTTGTGCCATACTTTTCCCTACAATTATTCCTATAATCTAATTGTTCAAAGATGAGATACTCTAATGACCCCGTAATGAAGCCTTGTCATTACTTTGTGACATGAGCCAAAAGTTCAGCAATTGATGGTTTTAATTGTGAGTTGGTGGGACTTCAGTGATAAGGAGGTTATCATACAGTAAATAATAAACGTTTAATCTCGTAACTGATTTGTCAATTGGTCAGTCAATTGAAAACAATCATTTTCAGAACAGATTCATCCAGATAGATTTACAACCTTTTTTGGCTCCATAACTGAGTTTTATATAGTTTTTGTTTCACCTCCCTATTTAAAATAAGGCTTTGTCTTTGCTATTATATATTTACAGGTGGGTATTTTGATGAACATTTATGAAAGAGCATTTTAATACAATGACCAATAAAAATTCTACTGTAAAGCATATATATCACTGATGTCTAATTAAATAGTTGTGTTTGCATTTGGCACTGCAGCCTAAAGCTGAGCTTCACTTCATGCAACTTCTCTGAATGTTATGTTGCATCAAAGCGCAGCCTTGTGCAGATAATAATTATTTACATTATCCATTACGGAATGACTTGATAATTGGTCAAGAAATCAGTGAAAGATCCATTAGTCCAAGGTGCCTCTTTAAATGTCTTGTTTCTTCTGACCAACAGTTCAAAATCACCAAATATTCAAACGAAAAGGGAAAGCAGAAAAATGATTTACTAATAAACTAATTGTTTCCTCAATGTTTACTCTATCGAGTTCATAATTCATGGGTAATGCAACCTAAATAATTCAAACAAACATTTTTTTTTATCTGAAGCCTTGTTAAAAATACTTTTAATATGTATTATATTGTTATTTTCCTCTTTGAACATCAGGCGATCCCATGAGGTCTTGACCCCACGGTTAGGATTTATCATTAAAGTCATTTATCAAGCTGCACAATGTCAAACATTGCTTGTCCCAGCTTCTCAAATGTGAGGATTATGTGATTTTTTTCTGTTTTATATTGCTGTAAACTTAAATTTGTCTGGGTTTTGTACTGCTCACAAAACTAGCAATTTCTCTGGCAAATTGTGATTTGTATTGTGTTCTACCAGTTTATAAGCTATGTAATTAATATAATATAAAGCAACAATACAAAAATAATCATAAGCAATCAGCCCTGGTTTATGTCTCTAGATGCTTGCACCGGCTGCTGCATGGGTTGAAGCTTTGATTTTTTAAATTATCTTTTAACAGGAAAGTATCTTTAACAAGTAGACTAATCACTGTCGTGCTCTGTCAGGTTTGATTTCCTTTGATGTTGCCGTTTTGGAAGCCTTCTTGCACTTCACTTGTACACCTACAACTAATTAGTGACCATATAACTGTACAAAGGGTTACCACCATGAACTTGTTGCAGGTCCGGTCCGTGTGAACTTCTGCATTGTTTGTGGAGAACGTGTTTTGGCTGCAGAGCAAAAGGGCGGAAGCCTTCCTCAAGCTGCTTCAGAGAGTCTAGATTGGTCAGCCTTTTTGAGACCTGGCAGTAATTTATTAGCAAACATCTGTGCTGCTGAAATACATCCTTTCAGTTTTTCATTTGGAATTTTTCCCTCTCTTCCTTTGCTCAGCCCCAACATGAACTGATTTGCATGGGTGCTCCTTCGTCGGTACCATAATCTGTACTGTATTGTGTGGGCTTATGTGGAATGATTGGGGAGGCCAGGTTTATTTATCCTTCACTGTGAGGTTTACATTCTTCCTTTCCTCCCTGCTCTCTGTCTGCTCCTTCATTCTTGGCTCCCTTCTCTATTTTTCCTATTATCTGAGAGATAACTGCTGCAATGCATACATTGTTTGGAGACCTACAGGGCGGGAAATTAACACTAGCTGCCAGCCAAATGCTGCTCAAGTTTTGCTGTCCCCCCAGTCAACTCCAAATACTGAAATATCAGGCTGCCTGGTTAATTAGTCCGAGTAGCTGGTAAATCTTTATATAAATTAAAATATTTTATCGTATTTATTATCAGGAGAGGGTTGTGGGTTCACCAGCTATCGCTCAACGTCTACATTAAGATGAGTTTTTATCCACTTTTTTGACATGTCGGGAATTGTTTACGGCATATTCTTCTAGTTGAGCTGCCCGTTTGACAATGCTTTGTCCATTTTTACAGCAATAATAAGCTTATTTATAGCTTCACAAGCTATTTCAGCTTCCAGAGTTATAACTAATGATTATTTTCATTTTTTTGTCCTGTAAACAGACAATTTTCTTGATCATTTTAGTTAATTGCTTTATGATTAGATTTCTCATATGTTGTTGCCAGCACCATTTTCTTTGCTGCTGTGTGTTGGGGCAGCAGCATCAGAGCCAGCGACACCAACAGACTTGATAAAATGATCAAGAAGGCTGGCTCTGTACTTGGTCTCAGGCTGGAGACTTTTGGGACTGTGGTGGAGAGGAGAACACTGAACAAACTGCTGTCCATCATGGACAATGATCAGCAGCCTCTCCATCACACAGTAGAAAGACAGCGGAGCACCTTCTCTCACAGGCTGCTCCAGCTCCGCTGTCATAGGGACAGATATAAAAAATCTTTCCTGCCACATGCCATCACACTGTACAATAACAAATAGTCTGTTTCATTACATACTGTCTATGCACTTTATGTGTTTTTTATGCACACTGTTCATTGCACCTTATTTGTTTCATAGCACCAACATTTTTATACTGTATATTCATATTTATTCTGCACTGGAATTCTATTCTACTCCTTAATACATACTCCTTCTTTAGACACTTTATTTTTTATGCCTAGGTTGTTCTTTTTATTTAATTGTGTTGTCATTGTCTCTGTGTGTAATGCTGCTGCTACACTGTAATTTCCCAGCTTGGGATAAATAAAGTATATCTATCTATCTATCTATCTATCTATCTATGGGCTAACTGAACTGTCAGTGTGTGAATTTAGTTGAGTTTTACTCCTTGTCCTCGCCTCACTCTGTCCGTCTTTTTCCATGCACAGGTGCTGATCGAGTCGACCCAGTGTTCCTATCTGCTGCACTCCACCATGTCTCGTGCCCGTCAGCCCCCGTTGGTCACGGGCATCTCGCCCAAGGAGGGTGCGGCTTGGACCAAAGTCACCATCCGCGGAGAGAACCTGGGCACGGGCCCAGCCGACCTCATCGGTAATGCATTTATCACCACATGACCAAACTCACACGCAGCTCTGTCTTGGTTAAAACATTGTAGTTTCCATTCTGTTTAATTTTTTTAATTCATTTTTAAATCCATTGTCATCATCTACATTCCTCCTTTATACAGTACAGGCCAAAAGTTTGGACACACCTTCTCATTCAATGCATTTCCTTTATTTTCATGACTATTTACATTGTAGATTCATCAAAACTATAAATGAACACGTGGAATTATGTACTTAACAAAAAAGTGTGAAATAACTGAAAACATGTCTTATATTCTAGTAAGCAAAGGGTGGTTACTTTGAGGAATCTAAAATACAAGACATGTTTTCAGTTATTTCACACTTTTTTTGTTAAGTACATAATTCCATATGTGTTCATTCATAGTTTTGATGCCTTCAGTGAGAATCTACAATGTAAATAGTCATGAAAATGAAGAAAATGCATTGAATGAGAAGGTGTGTGTCCAAACTTTTGGCCTGTACTGTATTTCTTCTTTCATATTTCTTAATAAAATATTTATGTAGGTATATAAATGAAAAACGTCAAGATAAATATATGGTATTTAGATATTTCTTAGATCAACCCACCGATATATAACACATTATGTAATTAACATTTATTTGTTTTTTTTCGTAAATGATAATTCTCAGGTGATGATTTTGAAATAGAGGGGCACTGCTGTTGAGTAAATGTAGCAGCTTTATTTTGGTCATTTAATTTCTGCTCTGGCATGTAGAGTATTTTGTAACTGAAGACATATTAACTGATTTTATTAACTTATCCATCAACAAACCACAGCAGCCCCCTTTTTTAAACAGGCTGGTGTAAAGTTTGTTTTTGTTTATATGATACGTAAGTGGACAGGACGCCTGATTCCTTTCCCCCCTTAGGAGCGAGAATTTCATAACTTTTTAAATATTTAGGTTTAAGTTTCATGACAATTTAATAAGATAAGTTAAAAAAAAAGATGAGCACCTAGTTGAGCATGTTAAATGTCAAGCATTTTTGTTAGAATAGTTTTATTTATACATAGAAATTAATAGCTGTTTATTTAACCTGACTTTATACATAAATTATGATCATGTTTAAATATGTGTTGCAGTATCACAAGTATTTTCTAAATGGAGGCAGTTTGGTTCTTCTTTAAAGTTACTAAAAGCAAAGCAAGAGGAAATGTATTTGAAAATTCCAATCTGTTTTACCATTTCCTTATGGTTCCTTGCAATAAAAAAGTTGAGATTATTTTTGGGTGAATTTATTGTACATGTAATATAAAAAAGAATCCACCGGCAACTTAAGCAGAGAAAACAAACCTAACAAAAAACTGCAGACCCAGCAAATAAAATTCTGAGACATTTCACTTTTTTATCATTTAATTTAGCTTCTCCTGTGACAATTCTGCCAACTCTCTGCAACTCATACATTTTTGTTTCTGTAAATATTTAGATACTGTATGCCTAGTTTAAGAAACTCAAGTGCTTATCAACATGCTTTAATGTGAAAAAAAAAGGTTGTTGTTGGTTGTGTGTCTTTTTTTCAGATTTTTTTTTGTGAGCCACACAGATGGACTACCTCCATCTTGTTCTCATTATGTGTTTGAACGTCACACTTTTTCTGTACCGATATTTTCCCTCATGTTCGCCAATTCCTTCTCTACCATACTTCTTTGGTTTGAGGTGGGGAAGGAGGGGGGGGGGCAGTCCAGAGGACTCACACGCTGCTCCTTGCTTGGAAAGCTGTGCTCTGGCCAGTGATATGGGTCTATTTCTGACCATGAATGTCCCTGGGGCCTGGAATTAGACAATTAGATATGCACAAATGTGTGTGAGTGCTTATGTATTCAAACAGAGTGGCCAGTAGAGAACAGAGGCAGGAAATGGGGCTATAATTGGCATATTATTCACGGTTTTATGGGCTATTTGTTAATCAGCTTTCACAGGCTTTATGATGTTTGATTATACACACGTGAAGCTTTCTGAATCCCCTCAGCTGGAACTGTCAAAGTAATCCTTGTGTCTGTCTTCTAGAGTCCAAATTGTTTTCAAGAGGGTTTAAAAAGAAGATGACAGATGTAGGGGCAGAGTGCACATTGTGCAAGTAATGGGCCACTTAGCACTGAAGTGACACACTAGCTTAAAGAAGCTGAGTGAGAGGAAGGAAGGTCACGGCCACCCACACCCACCGTGACCCCAACTTGAACTTCAACCCCTGTTTAACTAAACTTGTTGATAGACGCCAATTCTGTCTGAGTGAGCTCCTCTTGTTATAGATTGTCTGTGTGAGAGTCGGCGCTACGTGTTGTTTATTTGTGCTTTCACTGCGTGGCCGTATCGCTCACCCTTTTCACCTTTTCCCCCGTCTCTTCCGTCTCAGGTCTGTCAATTTGCGGCCATAACTGCCTGCTGACAGCCGAGTGGATGTCAGCCAGCAAGATAGTGTGCCGTGTGGGTCCTGCCAAAGACGACAAGGGAGAGATCATTGTCACCACCAAGTCAGGGGGTCTCGGCACCTCCACGGTGTCATTCAAACTGCTCAGGCCAGAGAGGATTGGTAAGAACCACAAGACTAAAAATCTTTTTTTATTTGCTTGCCTGGACAATGAGAGCAGATAAAAGTTGCAGCTAGGGCTGCAGCTAAATTAACATTAGTGTTTTTTTTATACCAATTGCTGTTTAGGCTATCAAATGTAAAATGAAAATAATGAAATGTGCATGACACAATTTCCCAAAGCTCTTCACATTGGGTTATTCAAAATCAAAATATATTCAATGACAGTGAAGTCAAAAACTGAGAAATGCTGTAAAATCTCAAATTTAAGAGGCTAAAATCAGTGTTTTTGTTTGACAAACAATGAAGACAATGAATACATTTTATTGTTTCAGCACTAGTTGCAGCCAAGTGAAACTAAGTTTATTTAGTCAAAAATTACAAGTTTGTCCTAGGGTACTTTACTCTCTATGCTTAAGACCTTTATTCAGAAAAAAATGATGCACACCATAAAAAAAACACGTTTGAAAAGACAAATTACAAGCATGTTAAAAAAGGAAACTCTCACCATTTTGCCAACACATACTTTGCATTGATAAAAAAAATCCTGCAAATAAATGAAACTAATAATGTAATAATTCAAGTTTTAAAAATGAGATTCCATGATTCCAATATTACTGGAGACTATACACAACATTAGTCTTTCACTAACGACTTCTATGTTTCCTGGAAACTTCTTCTCCTCTTGCTTCTGTGTACAACTCGAAGCACGTCGGTATTTAAATATGTTCCCACATTCATGGAAAATCTGTGAAAGTCATAAACACTGTCTTACTCCAGGCCTGGAAAAGTCATAGAAATTGATTGTGTATAATGAAATTAATTGTTAGAGGATTTTTCTGTGGATAGCATTCAAATTTATGTAACATAACAGCATTTATTTTCTGCAGGCTGATATAAATGTCAATATATTTTTATATAAAGTGAATATGGACATAACCAACTATTAGATGTTTGAAAAGGTTGCTGTTTAATTTTCATGCAATAGTTTACATTTGCAGTAAAGTATACTATACAGTTCTGTTTGTGTTATACAATGTGAAAGGACATGGGGAGTTTTATTTTGGGTCCTTGGAAAACTCGTGGAAATTTTGGGGACAAGCACATTTTTTCATGCCGCATATGTGTTGTCGAATTAGATAGATAGATAGATAGATAGATATACTTTATTTATCCCAAGCTGGGAAATTACAGTGTAGTGAACTTGTTCCTCAGATTGCCTGTGTTTTGTTTATTTAAAAGTTTTCCTGAATGCAAAGTGTGTGTTAAAGTGATTTTGACTATTATTTTGCTCTTTTTCATGAAATTTTTGGAGTTGCAATGTGTTGAGCTTTATCAGCCGCTCTGGGTCTCTTTACCAGCATTTTGTGTGTGGTGTTTTGTGTGTGTGTGTGTGTGTGTGTGTGTGTGTGTGTGTGTGTGTGTGTGTGTGTGTGTGTGTGTGTGTGTGTGTGTGTGTGTGTGTGAGGGCACATCTGGGATGTGTTGTTGAGCTCATTGACGTGTGTCATGCCTCTCCTCTCCTGCCCTGTCCTGCAGGTATCCTGGACCAGTCTGCTGTGTGGGTGGATGAGATGAACTACTACGACATGAGGACCGACCGCAACAAAGGCATCTCCCCCCTCTCCCTGCGACCCAGCAATCCACTGGGCATCGACATAGACAAGTACGGACGGAGAACACTCAAATGCACGCACACAAATCACAATCACACCGCCATAAACACACACGCTCTAGTCATTGAGTCATGGTTTACATCCCCAAACAGAGACAAACTCTCCCCATATGCAGCCGTTTGAAATATTATGCCAACACAGCAATGGCTGAACAGCCTCTAACCGCCGCTCACAGGGAGTGGAAACAGAATAATTGTGTATAAAGCAGAAAGGACGACGGCCGATAGAAAGGGATTAGGAAAGAACGAAGGCAGCGACCCACACACATGTTTGTATACCGCCAAGGAGCAGGCAGCGCTGTGCTGCCTCCCACGCGCCTGGCAGGGAGCGCCAAAGTTGTAATATATAGTTTGTGTTGTCAGGTTCTGGCATTTCTGGGTTAGTGTTTGTTTGGTTTAGAGGGGTCGGGGGCAAGTGACCGCTCGTGGCCAGAGACGAGACCCCCATTAACAGGCTGTACCATTCACTCGTCTGCTAGGGTTGCATTTAAAAAATCTCACAATTCTTCTTGACAGTAATGTAGAATAGAATAGAATACTCCATAAAGCATTTATTCTGAAGAGAAAAAAGACATCTCTTTGTATGGTGATGTCACTCCATGGTTATTCAGCTGTAGATGTCTGTACCAGCTGTTTATAATGTCATAGTTGGCCTAAATATAAAATATAAGGAGAGAAAGAGGCTAGTTCTTAGTAAATATTTCCAGCCTTAAATGCATATATCCCCATGCATGTAATTATGGAGAATAAAGCAAATCCAAACAACATAATCTGACCTTTGCAAGTAAGTTCAGTCAGAGTTAGTGGAATTTCTGAAAGAGATACTGGTTTCTTTTGCTCGTATTAAATCTTTTTTCATTACAGCATGAAAATAAAATGGATGATAAACCCTGGTATGCTTCAGGGCGTTGCCACCTTGTGACTGACAAGTCGTCACCATGGCAGTGCCCTCTGGTTCACGGTTAGATCCATCACCAGCCTGTCTTCAGATCTTCTGGCTCCAAAGAACCATGGCTTCAAAATGATAGTCCACAAACCAATGGGTGGCTACGTTCACTTCTTTAATACACTATATGTTGATTACAGAGCTCTACAGATGTTTCTGGATGACTAAGGCCTAGTTAAGACATTCCTTAAATTTCTACAGAAACCCACATTAGTCAAACACAGCTAGAAGTTATGACATAACACATACACTAATTCATGAATTTTTTATTAGATATTTGTAATCAATTCAGGAGAAAATACAGAAAACAGAAAAATCTGGCCAAGCCATTTGATACAAACACTATAGTCTCTGTCAGAGGTGTAATGCTTGAATGATAATATGTTAATGCACCTGATGCCTGCTGAACTGCCGAGCTTAAATAGCAAAAAAAAACCCTGTCTACTTAGTGTCTTCTGCAAACTGAACACAATTGAGAACCAGAAAATGTGTCATTTATTGAAGCGGTTTAGGAAAGCGTGCAAGTGAGCGGTGATGTTAGGAAGGTGGAGGAAACCCTCAGCTAGCCTCATTTATATATATTTATTTATTTATTTATCTAAAGTAATTTTGGATTTGATTGATTGATTTACTTTCATTGAAACGCAGTACTTGGAGGTACAGAAAAGGAACCCAACTGAAGAGTTTAAAACGCATAACACTTAACACTTTATATCTTAGAAGCTTGCAAATTCATACAATTTCCCTGCAAATCTCTGCCTGCTGTTCTAATCACGGTGCCCTGAATATTGTATGTATATATATACTTTTACAGTCATTTAACTGTTGCAAAAACTAAGAAATCATATTATATTACATACATGAATGAGTGTGTATGCTTTTGCACTTTTTTACTAAGTGCTTTTGGTGATCTGTGCATGTGTTTGTATGAACACAGGTCACTAAGTGTATACACTTTCTGTCTCACAGACCTTAGACCTTAATACTGTACTGTCCATGTGTCGGTCTTTCTACAGAGTGGGTGGTGGTGGTGGTGGGGGCGGTTTGGTTTGTGTAGTCCATGGGTCATTAGTAGAGATCAAGCTTCCCTAATGAGTGCTGGGTCCTCCAGGGGCACCCAGGCGTCACACACTGCACTTCCCACGCCAAGCTCTCCCAGC
Organism: Centropristis striata; assembly: GCF_030273125.1. NCBI lineage: Eukaryota > Metazoa > Chordata > Actinopteri > Perciformes > Serranidae > Centropristis > Centropristis striata. The sequence continues at coordinate 6,825,927 of NC_081525.1, read as the reverse complement.
CTGTGTCCTTTTTGGCTGCACACTGCCCCCTGCTGGAAAAAAGTGACCCCAACATCACATGAAAAAATATCTCACAATTTACACAATTATTTTACCAAGCCCTTATCACTTACAATTTATCATTAAGATATGTATGCATTCATGTTTCTCTCTTTTAGTGTTATTACAGTTTTTACTGCATGATTTGATCCTTTTTCCACTGTTTATATACTGCACATATGTGGGTCAGTGACAAATAAGGGTTGGCAAGATGTCAAATTGTGTAACCACAAAAGAATCATAAATATTAAACTTTTTCCCCCTACAGTATTAAAGTGGACTTATACATATAATTACTCCATTTTAAAAAACATTTTTCTGAGTATTTCTACATTTACACATTTCGTATGCCATATATTATATATTTCAGAACATATTCTTAAAACAACCTTTTTTTTCATACGTTTTGACAAATTATGTCAAATTTGTTATATACCATAATGTTGCAATGTAAACGTGGATTGTATTTTTTTTCTCATTTTAGTTCACTTTTGTTTTCCTGTATATAGATATAGATATCAGATTTTTATGAAGAAAAAAAATACTGATTACACCAACTGACAAAGGATTAGATCACGTCATTGACCCATGTACATTGTACTGTACATCTTTTAATACACTGGAGTTCTTCCTGCCTTTCTCATGTGTTAATGTTTGTGTATCTGTCTTCTTCCCAGAGGCAAAATCCCACAGAAGGACCTGGAGCTGACATTTCCAGGAATGAGTGGAGACTTCACCAGTGAGAACTTCTCTGCCACCTTGTACCTCATAGAAAACCACACAGGCTCCAGGTACCTCATTAGTTGTCTCTTATCTCAAACTACCATCCCTCATAATTGCACGGACTGCTGTGGAAACCCTCTTAATGTCAATATATGTATCATCTGAATGATCTAGGTCTCTACTTTGTGGTTGCACCATTTTATGAAGCTGTGATTATCATAGAGGTCACAACAGGTAATTATATACAGTGAGGACTCAAGTGGTCCCACTACAATGAAATGGCTACATTGGGAACTATCACATCAACACATATGAAATATAAAATTGGGCTCATTTATTCCACAAGAGTCTCAGCTTTCCATTCATGGCCAATTTATGCAATTCCAAGACTGTTTAGGGACCACAGTAAGCTGAATTATTCAAATAATAATAATAATAATAATAAGCCAAAATAACTGCATGAGAAAAACTACATGGCATTAGTATGTGGGCATGTCTGGAAAGGGGAGATCCATGGGTACCCACAGAATCCATTTTCATTGAGATATCTTGAGGGAAGAGGTCAAGAGACCCCTTTGAAAATGTCAATGTCAGTTTTTCCCTCAATAAAATTTAGCCTAACTTCAAAATGTTATTTTGCTCCTTTCTTAACAAGATATCATGACATGGTTGGAACCAATGAATTCCTTAAATCTTATGGAGAGGTTAAATGTAGTTCCAGCTTATCAAATGTTGATATTTTCTGTTTCTTGTACTTTATGATGGTAAATTGCATGTCCTTTTTTTTACTGCCAGTCAGACAAAACAAAATATTTGAAGACGTCACCTTGAACTAAATCGAGAAAATAATAAATTGATTAATTAAAAATGGTAAATATTGTTTAGTTGCAATCCTGTAATACAGTGATAGCACTTATTGAATTCAGGAAAAAAAAAGATTTAGGCAGAATGCATGGGGGAAAACAGAATTTATTATGCTTGGTTTCATGACGTTCATGTGGAGGTTATAGTCTCTTGGCTGAATCTTCACATGGTCTGTCAGAGAGCAGTTAGGTATGCAGACGAGCCGCCCCGCTGACCCAAAAGCCCTGAGCCCAGTTGACTGTCATGTCAGGGCAGAGGAGAGTTATTTTGGACTCTCCTGGCTTCCTCTCCCCCTGCTTAGCCTTCCAGTAACCCAGACCCCAGGATCCAGCATGACCAGGGGCCTCTGTTTGGACCTCACTGGGTGACTGTTTCTTCCTGCAGAGGAAACCTCACTCAAGACACTCACACAGACACACATACTCGAATATTCGAGTGTGACTCTGAGATTCATAGCTTGTGTGTCAGCTACGCTGTAAGGCAAAAGCATCGTTAATGTAACCTAGTGATGAAACGATTAGTTGACTGATCAATTCCAAAACTTTATCACAAAAATGTTTTGATTTTCTATTAATTGTAATGAAGAAAAAAATGCCAAACATTTGTTGGCTCTGTCTGTTTAAATATGAAGATTTGCTTCTTTTCTCCGTCTAACATTGTAAATTGGAGCATTTCGAAGACGTCATCTTATTCATTTTCAGCATTTTCATAGAGTAAACCATCGATTAACTCGACACATTAAGTTAATGACAGTAATTACAAGTTGCAGGCCTAATATGAGGACATGGTAACTTTGTTTTTGTTTCCTCAGTTTTGAGCAGTTGAAGATCGCAGCCAATAATCTGAAGAAGCAGGCGACTAAGAAGAACGAGGGGAGTCTGGCTTATGTGAAAGGAGGCCTCAGTACGTTCTTTGAGGCCCAGGACGCTCTAGCAGGTGAGAGGGATTAACACATTTTTGTGTGCTATGGAATTGCACCAAATTGCCTACAATTAATACACAAACTTCGAAATCATCACTCTTCATCTCTGCTCAGAAAAGAGCTTTTGATTTTTGGAAAGCGTGCAAGTGAGCGTGTCTTGGAATTTTTTTCCCTCGACATGCGGTTTAGCAGCGGTTGATTAAAGAGGCTCATTTGGACGCTGTGTGAAAACCCTCCACCTCATACTACAGCTACACCAGCCAACCACAACATGGCTAATTCACCTTCATCAAAATGAGATCAGCTCTCACCTGTCACACACAGTCTCACTTGAGTCTCCCTGGAGCTTAAAGTGGACACACGCACACAAACGCACACACACACTTGGCCACATTAACCTTCAGATGCCAAAACGATTTACAAGGTAGCAGAGACTGACTGCTGTCGCTCTGCCAGGTACTTCAAATCAATTGTTCACTTCATCATTCATACTTTTGTCTGTTTACTCTCTCCTCCCGCCATAGACGCTCAGTTACTTCCCCTTACTATTTATACGTACACTTTTCTGCCTCCATCATTATTATTATTGCTTTCCGTATGTTTGTGCCCCGGTTGGGAGAGAGGCAATGTTTTCATTGTTAGTCGCTGAATCTAAATAAACGGAGCAGCCCAACACAATACAGGCCAGAGTATTAGGACTGATAGTGCTGATAACAGACCCAATATGACCAATGGGAACAATGCGCAGTCATTCTCACGTTCGGACTGAGCGTGCCTACTGTGTGCCCAGTGCCCCAATGGGAAATGTTCAGTCCCTACAGATGGAAGGAGCAATACACTATAGATGGACTTAATTGACCTGTGAACCAAGAGGGCATAATGATGCTTTATGACCTGTGTGACTGCAGAATCACTGTTTTGGTCCCACTTGCTTTGTCATCCGCTATTGTTTTGATAAGGAACTTTAAAATTAAAATTAAACACGGTAGGCAGGTACAGCCTGTTTAGCATCATTTAAATTATTTAAAACAAAATAACCAATAAGCATGACAATTGGTAGTTAAGTGGTCTTTTTAATGGTATTATTCCAAGGAGATTCAACATTGCGTCTCCTAGATGTGTAAATATGCAACTGTGATAATAACTTCAACAACTTTAAAAGGTGATAGTACAGTCTTTGCACCTTGTGCGGCCTGACCCAAGTGACAGATGAATCCTGTTTTACAACATAAATCTCACACCTGTGTAGCTTGTCAAGTGTGTCCGCACGGCCAAAGTGATGTCACACCATCAGGCATGCCCTGTAGTGAGGATCCCGTGCTGCAGGTTTCCACCTGTCTGTGCACATTCAATGTTTTCTAACTATGTGGATGGGCGGATTCTTTAATAAACATAATGCTTTAGACGCGCAAGGATAAAAGAGGCACAGATTTTCATGTCACAATTCTATGTCAGCTCATGTCCGTAGGACCATCCGTGGGGAAAGCATAGCTGGTTTTTAACAGACATTACTTTATGGTCAGCCTTTTTGGAAGAGATTGTTTTTAGCAGTGTTTCCCTATGCTTTCCACTCTTTTCACTTGTCATAATGTAACATCCTTGGTAGCGACTTAACGTATTGACCTCACTGACTTTAAGAGATCCACTATAAATACAGCTACAGGTCCTTACTTTATCCTGCATGTTCAGACACGCAACTTGACTTAAAAGTTCATTTTTAAACTCCAGCCTTCTCACCATGACTCATTAAAGGACTACAACATCCTTTCCCGGCCAAGTTTTGGCTCCCAGTCATAAAAAATGAAGTGGTAGCCCAGATTGGATGGCTCAAGTAGAGATATTCTTTACACTAGGTATGGTCAGCCAAACCAACATACCAGCCGACATGCTGCTAGCAGCCTGCCAGCTTGAAGCAGCTCTGCAACAGCTCACTGCCAGGCCCAGTTAGCACAGCTGTCTGAGCTGTGAATCCTTTCTTTGTCTCTCAGCAGTGGCTGGCAGGTCTCTGTTGTTCTTAGTCGTTCCAAATGAATCTCACCTGAGATGTAGCTGTAAAAATTTAAAGAAATTAGCGGTCAAAAAAAGAAGAATAAATTAACAGGGTGCTTGTGTGTTCTCCTTGTTCAGAATTTGCTGTGTTGCAGGGCGATGTCGTGTTTCCAGCCCTCTCACTCACCATCAAGACATTTCTGTCTCCTCTACTGTTTATTTTCACTTCTGCTTGCATGTGAGATTTTTATTGATGACTTTAATAGAAGTCTGGAGTTACTTTTCAAAGCAAGTGTACTGCTGGCGGCAAGGTGGAAACAAGGAGGAGAAGCCAAATCTGGGAAAAGAAATGAGGCGGATAGAAAATATTTAGAGCAAACAGCAGGACTTGGACTTCAATATCCGTGGGGTTTCTCTCCCTCCTTCTACTTCTTGTCCCCACTAATTGCTTCTTAATTGCTCTCCAGTATAGCTAACCATCTCCAACAGAAAAAGCAAAACAAAATCCCATGTCTCTTTTGAATGAACTATGAACTCTGTGTTTAAGCACTCAGTTTAGACTTTTGCATCTGCAAGCCACAAATCTCCTTAATTACAGTCCCGTTTGGGTTAGTTAGCTAATGTTGGCATTTGGCAAATGGAGAAACGAGACCGGGACCTCAAGGCTGGCTTTTTATGCAAGGCCTGTTTTAAGAGCTCTCAAAGGGGCCGATCAAGTGCATGATCAAGTTGCACGACCTTAAAAGACTTGTATGGTAAAAAGAAGAAGCCAGATCAGTAGCCTTTTCTCGAAGCAGAACCGTCCGTCCAAATGGAACTATTGGTGCTAAAATGTTTTATTGAGGCAAAAGGATCCCATCCCAAATGCCAGATCGATATGGTGGCCAACACGGACCTGATTACGCAGATCTGTTATGGACCAGAAGTTAAAGATGGTATACAGATTACAAATTTAGGGTAAAAGACACCATTGGTATCAGATTTTGGGATCTTTATGATCAGATATCCAGAGTTGAGGTATTTTAATTTGCAAGGAAAAAAGGTCAAGCCCATACCTTATTTTGTGACAGTTTTGAAGTTAAACAAATAAGCGACAAGGGGAAGATAGTTGAAAATATGTTGTAAGTCTGAATCGGCAATTAGCATAAGTATCATGAAGTCATAGCCTACCAACATGCTATTAAGCTCTTGCTGCTCTGTTTTCTTCATCTAAGGAATATAAAAAAAAACTCAGATGTATTCCGTCCAACCCACCAACCATGATCTATTAACACTTACATTTTTTTACCACATAAATTATTGTAATTCCATCTACATGTGCCCCAGTCAAGCTGTTGGTACAGCTGTCAGGTTATTAACTAGAACTAACCATCCGTCCCACATTACCCCTGTTCTTGTTTCCCTTCATTGGCTTCCTGTTAAATTCTGAATAAAGTCATGTTGAGTATATATAATGTTCTTTATGAACTAACCCCAGGTACATTTCTGTTCTCCTCATTCTTCGCTCCAACTTCAAAACAAAAGGTGATCTCACCTCTGGAATCTTCCTTGGAATCCTTTATATAAATCCCTATCCCTGTTCTGTGTTTGGTCTGTCTCACACTGCTGTTTTATTGTGATTTACTTTTACTGTATTTTATATTTAATTACTATCATTTTATATTTTTGATATGTGTGTTTAAAGGGCTTTGTAACCCTATTTTTTAAAAGTGCTATATAATTAACACTTTAACACTTTACTTTGCGTATATCAAGGCATTCTCACCGGTTTAGAGTCAGTGTTTGTAGTAGTCTGGTTTTTATGCTAGATCTTTTCCATCCCCCCGTTGGCTTATTTTTAGTTTGATGTAATATTTTACTTGTTTACTTGGGGGTTTTGCAGCGGAGAACCCAGTGGTCTTGTAAACACTGCATGTGAACCACCACAGACTGGTGAAAGAAATGGAAGGTTTATGGGCATGGCGACTGTCTGGTCATGGAGCCTCAGTGACTAACTTTCTGAGACAGAGCTGCTCCGGCTGACTGACTGACTGACTGACTGACTGACAGTCTGTCAGGGAGCCCAGGGTTGTTTCTGCTAAAATGTTGAAATTTGAGGTTTTTCATTGTTGTGTGAACAGGAAGTCTCCCAGTGATGCAGGAAACGGAATGGCTACCGTGTTCCAAAAATGCCAGATTCCCAGGGCCCGTTCCCCGAGCCCCCAGCCCCGGCAGGAGTCAAAACATCTCCAGCTTTAGAATCCAGGGACACTGTATTTTTATTCTTATTCATTTTTTTCTTCCCTCAATGGTTCCAGGAAGTGAAGCGGGAGCTCCGGCTCTTCCTCAGGTCCAGGCTGCGTGTGTTATCCGGACTCTGACCTGATGTTTAGGTTAGCTGTGACGTCATCGGCCCTTCAGTGTGCGGCAGATGCAGAGGACACACAGCTGGCAGGAGGGCAAGGGGGAGTGTAGAGACGTGAAGCAGACCTGCACTGTGTGTGTGTGTCTTAGTCTTCCTGTGTGTTCAGCCCTATCAATCCTGCACTCTCCCATATACACTCCCACGTCTACGTGCCTTTGTCCTATCCTGCATCTGGCTGCATTTTCTGCAGGTCGGCTAGCAGCAAGAGGTCCACAAAGGGCCAGCGACGTCCGAACTGATTAGGCCATGGCATGTTTGAACAGTGTGCTTTAGGAATACCTCAGTCTCTGCCTTGAGGCTTCTGTCTGTCAGAATGGACCCACATATTTATTTACAGAACTCTCCCGCTTCACTTTGCCTCCCGCTCCCTCTGCTGTGTCCAAGCTCTGCTAACAGCGAGCATTTGTATTTGTGGGAGAAGAAGGAAGGCAGGGAAGTGGAGAGAACAGAAATGAGAGGATCGTTATGCATTTTTTTTTTTCTATGTTTCTATTTCTTAACTTCATTCTTGAGATGTCTGCCTGTTGCATATTTGAATCGCTCCGCAAGTATGTATGAGAAGGTCTCCTAAGCCTTCCCCACCTCTCTTCCACTCTGTCAATAAACCCACACTGCAGCTCTCAGCACCCAGCTGGCCACTACTGCACACCATTTATTTATTCACTGGGGTAGCCACACCACTCGCTCTGCCTCTTTTGCTCTCTCTGTTTTCTCCCCCATTCCCTCTTTTCAAATTCCCTCTCCCGCGTAAAGCTCTTCATGCTTAGTGATGGATACAAGCCATCAGAGAGTCTGCCCCACCCCCCACCCCCACCAAGGCAACAGTCATTTTTGGCATCCAGACCTCCAGCTCTGCTCTCCCAAATGTTATTTTTCAGAGAGTTGAAACATTTTAGATTCACATTACCTCCAGGTCAAAGGGCTCTTAATGTCCCAAGACCACAAAACTGTGCTGTTAATGGCTTTGGTTAGGTGAATTGATCCAGTACAGTCACTGCTGGGACAAGGTCAGGTCTTCTGTTGCGTGGGAACAAGTAGTGTAGAGTAAGGGGGGGTAGGTTCAATAGCTGCATCTGTGGGCGGAGAACCGGCGAGGTTATCTCCCATCTATCACTGGGGTAGGGCCTGTTTATTGTTTTACCTTCGGTTCCTGAAATTGAAAATGTTCCTGTCTCAGGGGGTTGCACGTTCGTTACTCTACAATGTAGAGAACTGTTTTCCGCTTTTTTTCCCACGTTTTTTTTCCCACCTCACCATTTATGCGAACATTTATTATTTCTCTGATTTTGTTTCACTGTATTTTGTCCATCACTGTCCTTTGCAATACAAATGAATACTGACTTTTGTGTTGCAGCGATCCACCAGAGGCTGGAGTCTGATGGTACAGAGAGAGTGGAGGGATCGATGACCCAAAGACTAGAAAACATCCTCAACAGTAAGCATCTTTTTATTCAGACCAACCCCAAAAGAAATTGAAAATGTAGAGGTTTAGTATTTGGAACATTTACCATTAAACACCTCCTCATAGCACGTAAAGGCCCCATTCAAGGTGGCATTTAATTCATTAATATCTGATGAAAGTTTTATATCCCATGCCGGTTTGAGGGATCAGATTTGAATTTGGCAGTCTTTTTAGTTCGACAGCTCGAGATGCATGAGGAAGCAAATTAATTTTCCATTTGATAAGAACACATCGATCATGCCAGTAAAAAAGAAACTAAATCTATTGGTATATTATTATTAATCTCTTAATAATTCTTAGATGTAGATTTACTTTTCATACTGCCAGTTAATTTTCAGAAATGTATTCAAAAATGTTGCACTGCTGAAATAAAAAAAAGTTTTTAATCCCAACCTTGTTTAATCTCTGCACCCATTTGGCTCTTTTATTTCCCGAACTTCAACTTCTTATAGTTTACATTGTTTTCCAAATGCCTACCTTCATACTGGAACTGGCCTACTTGTCATCATGGAGGGAGATTAAAACCCCCTCCTAATTGTTATCAGATGATAATAGGTATCAGAAGATAAAATCCTTGATCTTTCTCGCAACATGTCTTTAATTGTTGATGGTTGAAAAAGCTGATAAGCGAGCCTTGAGTTGAAATGATTTAATCATGCATACTGATCGCAAGGTCAAGTCCCACACTCCAATCCTACAATAGATTTTTAAGTATTATTTAACCGCTTTCCTGCTGTTTTCTCTCACTGCACAGTGATTACTTATTTTTACAGCATGTCCTTGGGTTGATTTAACATTTTCAAATAATACTCAAATAGCAAACCTGTGAAAGTGATTATGAGAAGAGACAGTCTGATGCTCTGTGCTGCCAAACTTATCACACACTGATATGCCGCCTATGAACTGAACACATGTACACTGTGTATGTTCAGTCGCCTTTGTAGATCTTCCCCCTTTTTAACAAGCAGATCCCTCAGCATGCTGTGTTCCCACCCTCTCATCTCATACATGATAATGTGGCTCGTCTAATGGAGGGTCAATAAGCAGGTCCTTTTCCCGGAGTCTAGAGTAAATAAACCCCCAAGCCGGACGTAGCTTTCATCCCCACAGCCCCAGACTAGTGGGCCCATGGCCCAGTGGGCCCAGGCCACCGTTCACCCAGTCAAACACACAGCGCCAATCACAAAAATAAGAATGTTAGTTTCATGACAACTCAGATTGTCGAGTGAAAAATGTAAAATATTCAGTCGGGTCCCATGCTGTTTTTCCTTCAGGGATTTTGTTTTGGGGTGGGATTTTGTTTTGATTAGAAGAACTATTTTTTCTTCTACTTGACGGGACATCTGAGGCCACCCACGAAGCCAGCTAGTCGTGCAAAGGTTCCACTAAGCTGTCTGACTAAGAGATAGCTGTCACTTTCTCCTTAGCAGCTCGGCCTCTACTGTGTCAGATAGCACACAGAGCTGAAAGAAAACCAGAGGCTGACATTAAAAGGGAAATGTGGTATCAACATTTATTTTCATAGTATTCCAGTTTCTCATTTGCTCCTGCCTCTTTCGCTCTCACTCACTCTTTCTCTCTCTTTTTTTTCTCCTAGGAGCGAGTGATACTGCAGATACTCTTTTCCAGGAGGTCCTGGGGCGGAAAGACAAAGCTGACTCCACACGCAATGCACTCAACGTCCTGCAACGTTTCAAGTTTCTCTTCAACCTGCCACTCAATATCGAACGCAACATCCAAAAGGTACGATCCACATGTACATGTACAGTACAGGCCAAAAGTTTGGACACACACCTTCTTTTTTGTTAAGTACATAATTCCACATGTGTTCATTAATAGTTTTGATGAATTTACAATGTCAGTAGTCATGAAAATAAAGGAAAAACATTGAATGAGAAGGTGTGTCCAAACTTTTGGCCTGTACTGTATGTACAAAAGAAACATCACATCACATGTGTGAATATTAAATGCTGAATGCAAAAATAAGTAGAGCTGCCCTTTGCAGCCACACACATTGTAATGCTGTCATTTGAGCTGTGTGTAGTGAGGTATTGGATCATTCATAAAGAAGAGAAAAGCCTTCAGCTCTCAGTGATGAAGGAGATGAAAATCTATTTTACAGTCTGCAATTTCAGAACTTCCTTCAACACAGAGTATTTAAGTCTGGTTACTTATGAGGATATTGTTTTCATCTTGTCGTTCATAAAAGGAATCATGAGTAAATGTCATAACAGGACATGGTCGTCTAAAAATATGGGAACATAAAAAAAGCTTAATTCCTGTAGCTTAATATTCGTCGGTTATTATACAACCCAGCAGGTCAACCATCATAAAACTGGCTGAATAGAACATGCCATTACAAGTCCACCACCATGTGTAACTTCACTTCACTCCATTTCACTTATTTATTGTCTTTTCACATGAAACTGGCCTTAAAGTAAGCAACAACAAATACAATTGCATTTAAATACATAAATCTAACATATTGACATCACCCAAACAAGGACCAAGCTACCACTCATTAACAAACATAGACATTTTTGTATCTGTTGCTTATTAAAAAGATCTTGGATTCAACGGGTTCCAGCTTTGTAAAGCTCATTATATACATTTTTTGTTAAAACCATAATTGGCACAGATGTTTTGATTAATGCTTGTGGTAATTGTTGAGGCAATAAGTAATGTCCTCATTTTCAAAACAGGTTTTATTATATCACATAAATGCAGGTTTGAGTCAAATGCATTTGTTATATGGACATTAGCTTTTTTTTTCACTTTATTTTGAAATGCTGTTCAGTGATCCAAACAATATTGGACAGCAGAGACACAATGTTGTTTGCACCTTTGTCAGGTTTCATCACTGACAACGTCACTTACTCTAGAAGGCCAAACAACCTTAGCAAGTGATTTCACTGATCGGATCACAATGCATCTTGGTGGTCATTTAAACTTGTCTTTAGATCGGTGTGATTGTGATCATTTTAAAACCAAGTGTACACAGTGTCTTTGTCTTAAGCTTCTTTGAGAACTCCCACAACTGGACAAGAAAAAAAGCACTCAAAATTATGATTCTACACAGCTGCCTTATTAACTATTAATTGTGTTATAAGTTTATTTTAATAGTGTTTCCATTGCACTATCTATCCCCAGTATGTATATTTGTTTTAAGGCGCAGCTGGGATGGCTGTCATCCAGAGGGTGGAGCTAAAGAGGTTTAAATACTTGTACACAGTGTGTGTCATGATGATACGTTGAAAAAAAACTGCCTGGGCTGCATTGTAACTGAAGTGGCTTTTCATTCTCTCTCAGGGTGATTACGATGTGGTGATCAATGACTATGAGAAAGCCAAATCTCTCTTTGGCAATACTGAAGTCCCTGTTTTCAAAAAAGGTAAACACATTTTTTTCCCTTTTTTATTTGTTTTTTTTACCTCAACAAATGAAAAATATTAAAACTCTTTTCCCGTTCCTGTGCTTCAGTGTATGCTGAGGTTGAGACGAGGATCGCAGCCCTGAGGAGTCTCTTACTGGAGAAACTGCTGCAGACCCCGTCGACACTGCACGACCAGAAGAGATACATCAGGTCTTTTTTACATTTTTATTATCATGCGAGAGCTATTTCATACCACCTGTCCTCATTCCTCCTACTTGTCATGTTGTGATCTTTATCCATCTCATACTCCCTGATTTGTTTTTACATAACGGCTTCATTATCTACATGTGAAGCAGCAGCACACAATCTCTATCCACAACAGTCTGTGTACATGAAACATGAAGTCATGACAAATCTGTAATTCACCCTTTGGTTTCCTTGATGTCGGTCTGTATCCTTGTTTATAAGATCTCCATCTTCGTCCACTTTCGTCTGTCTGCCTCTCACTTTTCTCTGAAAGTTCACTGATCCTCTCAGTTTTGTCTGTTGTCCCGATCTCCTGTTTCTGTTTCTATTTTCCCCCTCTTCCCTGCCTTTCTTTCCCTCTTTTTCCCCCCCTCTATCCTGCTGCCCATTCATACTTGTGGTCTCTCCTAATTTATTATTGTTAAGACCGACCTGTCAGGATCACAGAGACCAGTTCTCAACCACACGGCAACATCTTTCATCCTGCTGCATTAGGCACAGCTCTGAACGCCCACTCAGCTCCTGTTTACTCTTGCCGTGGACGGTGGGAGCCGTGTGCATGTGTGTGTTTTGTGCCTCTGAGTCTTGCTCAATCTTTTGAAAGATGCCACCTAATCTGAAACAAATGAGCAGTTGGTTCATGGGATGACAGTAGAGGGAGCCAAGCCACAGCTCAGGGAGTGAGTCATCTGACATCCCACAGGTCACTGAGTGATGACAGATGGATACCAGGGTCAAGTTCATTAGAATTCACCCTTATTGGTATTCTGCTCTCGCCTCCATATAGAAGAAGAAAAAGTTTTTCAGTAATTTGCACCACAGTCCATAGACACTTTTAAAAAAGGACTGAAAACTTTCATTTTTAGCAAAACCTTTGGTTCCTCCCATCTAGATGGTTTTTAGATTATGTATGTATGTTTTCTGTTTTTAGCTGTTTTTTCCTTTTTTTTTATCCTTTTTATAATTAGACTGTTATGCTTTTAACCTGTAGCACTTTGAGATTTCCTGTAATGTAAAGTGCATTATAAATAAAATCTATTATTATTATTATTATTATTATTATTATTATTAAGTCATTCCTAGAAAATGTCTCAGTATTTGTGCAACACTTAGTCATTACTTTGCATATACTTATTATTTGGAGAACATTTCTCGTTATCTTGCAATGCTAAGTCATTTTGAAAAATGTTTTTTCCCATTTTCAGTCATTTAAGGAAATGTCTCATTATTTTTCAACACTTAGTCATTATTTTTGAGATACAGAATCATTGTTTGTTTTGTTTTTTGCTTTTTTATTAGTTTGCGATACTTTATTTTTTATTTTATTTTGACATATAGAATCATTATTTTTTTATCCAAAGTCATTGTTTTCAGGAAATGATTCATTAGTTTGCAATAATGAGTTGTTATTTTTAGTAAATTTCTCATTATTTTGATGAAAATGAGTAATTATTTTGCAAAACATTTTATTATATTGCAATACTTGGTCATTATTAAATACAAAATAATTATTTTGTGATACTAAGTCATTTTTTAAATAGAAAGTTTCTGATTATATGACCTCACACAATCTTTTTTTTCATCATAGGATGAAGTCTTCATCTTTTCTTTTACTGTTAGAAATGGGCTGGGTGTGGGTTTTACTTTTTTTTCCCTCTTTGAAAGTAAATGATTCACACCTGTGTGTCTGTGCATGTGCAGGTACCTGTCTGACCTTCATGCTCCAGGCGACCCAGCATGGCAGTGCATTTACGCTCAGCACAAGTGGATCCTGCAGCTGATGCAGAACTGCAAAGATGAGTTCATCAGCGGCCAGAGAGGTAACTTACTCACACACACACATATCTGAGATGACTCGCTTTACACATGAATTGAAAGCCCCTATTTAGCGTTTCCACTCAAGCGGCTGGTGGATGTCATGAGTCTGAAGGCCAGCTGCCTTCTCCGCCGTACCAGCTCTCTGCTCGCATTCCCTGCTCCGTCACCGCCCTCGCTGTTCTGCTCGAGGCCCGGCGTGTTTATTTTTTCATGAATGTATGAATAAGATGAAAGTGAGGGAGCATTGGCTTTGGATTTGGGTTTCAGGGCTTGACATGTTACTGCACACGCACACATACAAACTCTCTTTCTCGCTCACACACAGCTTCACAGATGGATTGGAACAATTAACCCCAATTAAGCTGTTCCTCTGTTAAATCAGCCAGCAGAAAAATGTGAATGTGAAACCGTCCGCTTAGGAAGAACAGTGATTCGCCAACCACGCTGAGACACACACACACACGCACACACACACACACCCACACACACACTCCTACACTCACACATCCATGGTACAAATACATTGTGAGTGGGTGGCTGCTTCACATAGTGCAGCTGGAACATAAACATGTCTAATGCTTAGGGTAACAGTGGTTTCCGGGGCTCAGGCTTGACGGATCTGGGGGTTGATGTGCTCCCTGCCTCTCTGCCGTTAAATATCATCTTGATGATCATGTCAGGGATGGCCCCTTTTCTGTCCACTCGCATTCCACAGCAGAGCAACATGTGGCAGGGAGTGAATCTGAAATTGCATGCAAATTAAATGGAACCCAACTATTGTGAAAATTGCTGGTTTGCAGAAATGCACATACAGTTAGTTTATTTACTTTAATATACCAGTATAAGACATGTGAAATCAACTTAAAGTGTTTCACGAGAAACATTATATCCAAAGAAAATCCTATATTCAATATAATTATAACACTGCATAAATAGACACATTTGCACACAAGTCCTCATACCTAAAACAGATAACAGGTCATTTGTCTTTGTCTCCCAAAATGACCTATATGACTTTTCCAAACAAGACTCATGGTTGTCTCCTAGTGTGCCACATCTATGGCACGACTGTTTAACTTTAGGCGACTAAAGCTTCTTGGTTAAGGTTGGAGAAAGATGTATAATCATATTTAAAAGAAACCAGCAGGCAGGACATGAGTTGTGGTACTGTCTAGGTTATTCAATTTCTAAATCCACTTCAAGACTTTTCTGCAGTGTTATAACTAACGTCACGCTACCCCTGCCTCTGCCACCGAGAGAGGACAGTCAATATCCTCACAACCACATGAAATGTAAATGTATGTCGTTTTAAAGGTACCCTTTGGAGTTTTCTCATAAATAAACACTTTTCTGTTTACATACTTTGTTACTCATCAAAACGTTTGCAAAACTACATTTGGGAAAATTTTGAAACTTGCATTGTTAACATCCATGTGAGCAGTTCTATTCTTCTCTCCCTCTTGATTTGTTAACGCCAATAACTGTCTGTCAGTTTAATAATGGAAAACCGTCAGCAGGAATATACATCATGTCACCCTCAGGCTTATGCACAGCCATGATGTGCATCCTTGTTTGGGTCTTGGATTTATATATTTTTACTTTGTGACACACAAAGTGCAATAAGGTGCATAAGGGCGGGAATACACTTGGATGATTTACTGTATTTGTGTTACCTGCTGAAAATGAAGTATATGTATATATCATATGCATAACCATATACTGAGATATACACACACTTAAACATATGTAAGCATATGTATGTATGTATAAGTGCATGTATGTTTATATAACAGTGTAAAAAAACAAACATGATGGCCAAGTAACAAAAGGATACACATGCAGAAAATATCAAATTAATTTCCGCAAATTTTTTCTTCAAATTGAAATACAATTTACAACCCAACTTTTGGGCACATGGAGCACGGTCAGTTCTGAGTCATCTGACTGAAAATGGTTACTTACTTGAATCTTGGAAACTTTTTAGTTTTTATTGTACAACCCCCAATTTTAAAAAAGTTAAAAGTAAATAAAACACATGTGACATACTCAATTAAAAATATACAAAGACAGCTTATTTTATGTTCAAACAGTAACTTTTTTGTAAATATAAAACCTCTTGATGCATTTTGATTTTATTTGGGTTTCACAAATCCTCCCAACTTTTTGGGGATTGTAAAAACCTTCTTATAGGACAAAAAGTCACAAAGGCCCAGTGTTCTTTCTTGTAGTGAGGGCGGTCTTCATCTACATAATAACAAAAGGCACACACACACACACACACACACACAGAAAGGTGTGCACAATATTCATTTCTGCTCTCGTAGTTTGCTGCAGCCAACTGTCTCCTGTCCTCTCTGCTGTCACACTCTGACCCCACCTTTTCCCCTCAAACACACCTGGTATCTATTTACATTTCCCGGTCCTCGCTGCTCACCTCTCGCCCAAGTATGAAACTCTTGAAACATCCCTCCAACCAGGCAGCCCTTGAACAGTCGGCATCATGAAACCACATCCACAACATTCCCCCGAACCCACTCTTCCTCCCCCTCCCTTCCACCAGTCCCCCCCCCCCCACCGGTACCTCACAGCCCACCCCTCTGCTGGCAGCCTCCTCTTTCCTCCTCGTATCATATTTACCAGCTTGGTGTATTTCTAAGCAGTCTTTTATTCTATTGTCAGCATCACACGTGGCAGGGATTAGTCTTCTGTGATGGATCAGCCGTGTCTGCAGTAACTGATGTCATTGTCTCCTGTGTTTCCGAGTCCACAATATGAGGTCAGAGGCTGTTCTGGTGGAGTTATGATTTCATTAATTACCCTATAAATTGCCATAAATGTGAAATAGACCCATCCATCTCTCTTGAAACAAAAGCCTGCAGTTCCAGTTTTCTTGTGAGGAAGCATAGCAGCGCAAGTTGCTTCCGTATGTCTAAACACTCCCGTTGTGCCCCGGTGCTGCAATCTGACTCTGCCCGATTCAATTATAAACTGCAGTATTCTTATTTCCTGAACAGCGCTTCTTCTGCCAATATCAATACAATTAGCGGGAAATTTTGCTCGTAGGAAAATAGGTTTGTCAGTGAACTATTAGAGGGATTCTAGTGTTCCTACATTTGACTGGGAAACATGCGGTTGTGATTTTAGACTGTACCACTCTAGGGGAAACGTGTTAATTATTACACTTCAGTTAGCGTGTTTATAAAGTGTTTGCATGTGTATCAGTGCAGGGTGGTGTATTCTTGATGGTCATTTTTTTAAGTTTTATTTTTAATCCACAAGAAATCCTGAAACTTATTTTGTTTTTTTAATCTTCATTGTCTGTTTATCAGTTTCATCTGATAAAGTTGAAACTCTGATTTAGTTTAGGTTAGGTAACTTTCTTCCTTTAAAACATTTTGAAATGGGTCCTGAACTTCTGAACCGCAGTTTTCAACTCTATTTGTTCGTCTGTCAAAAGGATTACACATAAACTACCGGACCAATTTTCCTGAAACTTGTTAGAAATGTGTTGCATGGGCCATTATATTTTGAACAGATCAGAATCATAAACAAATTATTTTTTCACTTTCATTATATTATTATACAAGATCGGAGTGCCCTCCTCGCTCTCTCTTCTCTAGGTTATTAGATGTCTTTTCAGCTTTCAATGCCTAGGATAGGTGGTTCAATGTTTTGCACAAAGCAAAAAAAATATTTCATATCTATAAAAATGTAAAATGTGGGTGAAAATGGAAAACAATCAGTGTGTGTGTGTCTGTGTGTGTCTGCTTGTGTGTGGTCAGGGTCAGTGACCCCTTGGGGAACAGGAACTCATCCGACCTGTTGAGGAAGTGAGCCGAGGCACATCGTCTCAGTGTCTTCAACACGAATACAAAACGGTTCCTAATTTTAGCCTTCAGACTCCTAGCGAGAAGCAACATAACGAATAGAAGACTTAAAGCGGCCACAGGCACACTCGCTTCTGAAACTGTCTCACACACACTTACACTTGTGCGTTCTGAGGACGCCGGAGGTTCAGCTGACACCTGGATCAACAGCAGCTCTCATCCCTGTAAAAAGAGAAGAAAACATCACGGAGACAGACTCTGCCCAGCTCCATATGGGCTACGTGTCAGTGTGTGTGTTGTGAGAAAGCTCGGTGTGTTTACAGATAATCTGACTCAATTGAGAATTTCCTTACGTTTTTTAGACTGGATGGCTGTGTTGTGTGCACGGCCGCTCGACCACATTTGCTCCTTTGCTTGGGGATTTCTCAATACTTGCTTACACACTGCGTTCAGCCTGTGACTCACCAGTGCACTTTTCTCTGTGTGTGTCAGACACATGTTTTGGAAATGTGGCCATCCGTCTCCCTTCGTTTAGACAAACTACATGTAGGCGTATTGCAGCGTTGCACGAACTTGTCTTATAAGTTTCATTTTCGTTGTAGTAGGTCTGATCCCCTATGCAGCGTTTCACTTTCATTCCTCTTTGTCAACTTTCCCCCCTTCTTTTGTTATCATTAAGTTATCTCAGATTCATTGCACTATAGTTATCTCACTAGCCGAGATAGTAGTGTGTGGTTGCAAGAGGGCTTTGTCGCTGCTGCAAAGCTCCCTGTTGCCATCTAGTGGTGCTGTCCTCCAGATCAGACGTAATTGAGCCCAGGGTGGCCGGTGTAAACCCACTTCACCCCAGTGCTCACAAAGCCCACAGCTCTGTTTCCTCACCCTGGAAACAAGGGTACATTCTCTCAGCTGCGGGCCACAGCAGAGATAGATCAGAACACAAATAAAGAAAGGCCGAGAGGGGCGAGGGAGGATTGTTTGGTGTGAAAGCCTGCTGAGCTTATTGAGGAATGTGGAATTATAAAAATGGCTTTTTTGATTATTTGATATCTGAAGTATGTGTTTCTTTTCCCTCTGAGTTCATTTCTCATCTCTTGCCCCCCCCCCCCCCCCCCCCCTCTCCCTCTCTTCCTCTCGTTATGCCTTTCAGTGGGTGTCGGAGCTCTGGACCCGGAGGGGGATGCCCGTCCGTCGGCCCTCGGCAGGCTAAGCCATACCGCGTCTCTGAAGAGAGGGGGCAGCCTGCGAACACCACGACCAAGCAGTGAGTACCACAACCACATTACAACTCACCCACACTGTCTGTGCTTCGGAGGGGCTTCCCTGTCTTGGGCGCAATCTGAGTGTGCATTTGTTTGTTTGTGTGTGTAACACTTTTTTGGCCTGTGTTGTTTCGGGGAATCGTATTGCGTAAGAGTCATGCATAAAGGAACTGCACTGTATTTCCTTACTGTACAATAAAAAGTACAGACAATTGGAGCCTGGTGTGCCTGGAAGATAATTTGATTCTTTGAATTACAGTAGCACTCTGACATTTTTAATTCTGTGTGGTTTGTTATCAGCATATAGATCAGTACTGTATGTGTGTTAGTGGGGTTGTGTAATACACCATGTGTGTGTCTGTGTCCCAGCCTGGCGCTTTGAAACCCCGCAGCAGGTGCAGTTTGTGGAGAAGCTGTCGGATGTGGTGATCGGTCAGTTGCCCAACTTCTGGAAGCTTTGGATCTCCTATGTTAATGGAAGTCTTTTCAGTGAGGTAAAAGAAAAACAGACAGTGACAAAAAAATAAATAAACAAAGATACTGTATATCACTATTGATTGCGTCAACGAAAACTATGACTAAATATGTTTGTCAAGAACATTTTTTTCCATGACTAAGACTGGACGACAACGAGACGGCACTGACGTCATCAAAATAACCGTTACTACAGTACAGGCCAAAAGTTTGGACACACCTTCTCATTCAATGCGTTTCCTTTATTTTCATGACTATTGACATTGTAGATTCATCAAAACTATTAATGAACACATGTGGAATTATGTACTTAACAAAAAAGTGTGAAATAACTGAAAACATGTCTTATATTCTAGTAAGCAAAGGGTGGTTACTTTGAGGAATCTAAAATATAAGACATGTTTTCAGTTATTTCACACTTTTTTGTTAAGTACATAATTCCATATGTGTTCATTCATAGTTTTGATGCCTTCAGTGTGAATCTACAATGTAAATAGTCATGAAAATAAAGAAAACTCATTGAATGAGAAGGTGTGTGTCCAAACTTTTGGCCTGTACTGTATATGGAAATGAAATATTGTTGATGGAAGAAGACGAGACCGTTAAAAAAAATGAATCTCTCTTTATTTTTGTTGACAAATAAAGGGATGGAATTTGACTACTGTTATTTTTTAATGCAGCAGTTCTGTGTCTTGTGCTGCATACTCCACACCTGCAGCACACAATGATCTAGTCAGGAGGACTTGGAAAAATGAAACGGGAGAATTTTTTGGCCCTTTTTTTAACAGAAAATAAACGCATCGTTTTATCACAAGGGCATCAGTGTGGCCAAACAATAGCTGAATCTGCATTCTTAAGCATTCAACCATTCATCATCAGATAATTATAGGTTAGAAAAATATGTGAAGTGGATTTGATGGACTGAAATGTTCAATATAATCTGGTGAAAATACCACAATTCAAACAGCTTCTGTGGACCAAAACTACATTAAAACAGTAACAGTTGTCTTCGACTACAATACGACGGAAATGCCCAGACTTTCATCCAACTAAAACATAAAAATACACAGGATGAGATTGACTAAATATTATTTAAAAACTGTTGTAGTACATTTGACACTGGACTTAGACTAAACTTTTTTTCTGCTTATTTCATAACCATCTTTCTCCCCTGATGTTTTCCGTTTGTCTCTGCACACTCCACTATAGAATTAGGGGCCAAAAGGCTAAAAAAAAAGTTTTAAAAAAGATATTGAACCATGAATGACTTGTTTTGTTTTTCTTTCTGCAGACTGGAGAGAAATCTGGGCAGGTGGAGAAATCCAAGAAGAATGCCCGACAGAGACAGAATGACTTTAAAGTATGCTTCATTCTTACTGTTTACATCTATTTTGAGATTTTTACTCACCGCGGTTGGTGTTTTTTTTGTTTTGTTTTGGGTTTTTTTTAGAAATGCCAGCTAAACCTTGGTGTCTCACTGTCTGTTTTCTAGAAAATGATCGAGGAGATGACCCACCGGCTGGTGAAGCTCGTTCGGGGGGCTCTTCTCCCCACAACGCTGCCACAGGGCGAGCTGAATTTTTACGGAGGCTGGGAAAACAAGGCGGAGCTTACTGGAGTCTGGCTCACACAAATCATACACACCGTCAGGTTGGAATATGTGTTTCATTGATCATGTGCAGATTTGACGTAGTTATATGCAGGAATTTTAACTTCTTTTTGTCTCTCTCTTGTCTCTCGTCCAGGGCGTGTCATGAGGCTCTTTCTGCTCTGGAGATCCCAAATGATTTGCTGCAGGTGATCCAGGATCTGCTGCTGGAGCTGAGAGTTCACTGCCTCATGGTGTCTCTGCTGCACACTACAGAAGGTGAGCAGCAACAGCAATGAATGGAAGAGGGTAGAAGTGAGGTGCACCTGTGTAGGTTGGAAGTGATTATCATCGAAAATTATCAAGTTTTTATCAAGATTAGTTCTGTCCCCAAGCATTTGTTGTGAACAAAAATGCAAATAAGTAGCTGTTTATGCACTGATGTCATCTTAGTTTAGGGATGGGTACCGAATTCGGTAATTTTATAGGTACCGACCGAATTCCGTCGGTACTACCGAGTACCGATTCATGTAAAATCAAACGGTACCATGTTTCGGTGCCTAAACGGCATTACCTTTAAACTGATTATTGATTTCAACCTGTTTTCATTTAACGTCTTTGATTAACAAGCGTGCTGACGATCGCACTATTTTTTATTTTTTTATTTACCTCCTCGTCTGGTCCTGTCTGCTCACAGCGGCCACTTGCCACTAGCTGCTGCCCTCTTCCAACCCGGCGCAGAGACGAACAGCTGGCTCTAGGCCTGCTAGCCGCCAGCTGCTATCTCTCCAATGTCTCTATCCTCCGTTTGCTCTCTCCATTCTTCTGTAGACCAGTCATTAGCAGCTAGCAGCTAGCTGCTGCATCGCTGGTCCTCCGCTAATACTCCGCTCTTCAACTCAGGAATATTACCTGCCACTTTACTCCAAACTGCCTCGCTGAAATTAAATCCCTCAGACTCCTGCGTCATCCTCGATATGTGCACAGAGCAGCCCGACTCAACTTTGTTTATTCCAACCATGCCATGCCCACAATACTGTCTGACCGGTGCTGCGCCGCACAGCTACGACGTCATCACAACAAATCACACGTGCACTTGCAACCTTTTTTTTTTTTTTTTCTCCGTGCACTTGCCAACTGAGAGCGCTCCTCTGCATTCTTTGATAACACTCCAACCTTCATGTTACAATAAAACAATAAAGCACTGCTCATCCTGGATTTTAGATTGTTTCGATATATTTTTTAAAGTTTATATTTTGAGAAAAAAATATGTTGAATTGAAAAAAATAGATTTTAATATTAAACAAATTAACATTTATTACCACATAAACAAACGCAAAAGTACCGAAAATTGGTACCGTTGAGTACCGGTACCGATTCCCAGGTACCGGGTATCGGTACCGTATCGGTTCAAATGTGAAAGGCACCCATCCCTAGGTAGAAGTGAGGTGCATCTGTGTAGGTTGGAAGTGATTATCATCGAAAATTATCCAGTTTTTATCAAGATTAGTTCTGTCCCCAAGCATTTGTTGTGAACAAAAATGCAAATAAGTAGCTGTTTATGCACTGATGTCATCTTAGTCGGTGAACAATAATTAAACACTACATAAAATCTATATAATTTGTGCTGTGAATGGTATTTTTATCATATTTTCACCAGTATTTTTGTTATATTTAGTTTTGAAAATTACAGTAAAGACGCATCCGTTTTCTGAGTATTTGGAGGTCAGTGTCCCCAACTGTCACCTTTCTACTTCATACAACTTCCAGGAAAGTAATGGAGAAAGTGTTATGAGACTAAAACCAGACATGCCCGGTTTCACTTGTGGTTAGGTATGGTCATTTTGAGAAGAGTGATTTGGTGTCACGCAACTTTCCCCTGCACCAACATCAAATTGTGGTCTTGTCACTAAGAGTTTGGTTTTATATCATGTCATGGTCTTCCCTCAGAAACTCTTAAATCTGTTTATATTTTCATTTGTAAAAACCCTGTGTAAAAGTGCTCATTTTTATATGTGGAAAAGCTCTTTTTAGTACAATTACCTTCCAGGTTTCCAGTAATTTCCCTTACAATTTATATTTCTTCTTTTTGTACACTCAGATGTCAGGAGGCTCGCTGAGAAGGAGGACTGGGTCGTGGATAATGAGGGAATCACCAGCCTGGTGAGGATGTGCTGTTGCAGCAAGCAGGATGTCATATCATAATGAGAAATGATAGACATATGTTTCTGCAAGTATCAGACACTTATCAGATATACATACCGATATCAGTGTTGCTCTTTAAATGACTATTTTTCACTTTCTAGGCAGCGTAGGTGGGCCTTTTTTTTACTCAAAAACAAGAAAGAAATTATTTTATGTGTAGTAGAGCACTCCTTCTGACTATCAAATATACAGTATAATATTTAATATACAGTGACTTTCTTTACCCATAACACTGTAGCCTGTTTATGTGATCTATGTGTCCTCTCTCATGTTTTTTTTGTGCAGCCTTCACAGTTTGAACAGTGCATCGTCCAGATGCTGCAGTCACTCAAAGAGCCCATGGAGATCAAACCTGGGGAAATCAATGTGAGATAATCACCTGCAATCATCAATGCATATACAGAAACTACAGTAGCAGAAGTATTAGTATGATTTTGACTTCTGCTTTCTCGATTAACTCCGAGTAACACAATATCTGATCTAAAATAACCGGAATAATGATATGACGACTTGTGTTTTTCACTGTCTTTTCTGCAGGTGCTACAGTTAGACCAGGTCCAGGACCAGGCCACAGAGCTCAGTGTGGGCATCATGAAGGTAAGCTTTGTCAGGCTGCAACCACAGTGAAACACAGGGTTACATGGATGTTTTGGAGAAAAAGAAACACACAAGAACCAAGGAATGTGATATTAAAGTATTAGCTCATTTAACATGCAGTCAAACCAAAATTTTATTTCTTAATCCTCTGTTTAAAGGACTGTGCAAACTTGGACTGTCTGAGAAAAACATACTGAAATATTTGGTTGTTTACATTAGGTTAAAAAAAGTAGAATAACTTGCAAAAAAGTAGGGACATTTAAAAGGAAAGATATGCAGCATTTACTTATACATAAAATCTCATCCTGCAATTGAGAGCATTAGAGACAAGCAAAGACAGTGTCCAAGATTTGGATTTGACTGTTGTATGGAATCAGATTTGTGTCAGTACTATCAAATAAAAATAAGAATTTGAGAGAGAATAAAAGTCACTGAAGGAAAATAAATGTGATCTCAAAAATAAAACACATTATTTGTGCAAACGTTTGTCTTGTACTTTTTTTTTGACAATATGTCCTTTTGTTTTCAGCTCCCTCTGCTTCTTTCTCACTGAGTATATTTTTGCCCTCAGTTCTCTCGTTTTTGCTGCTGGACTTTTTGTTTGCAGTTTTGACCGGAGAAACTTTCTCCAATGGGAATCAATAAAGGCGTGTCTTACTGCATCTTATCATATAGTTGTTATAGAAGTTGTGTTACTTTCAAGGTGACATTTATTTGTTTCAGTGATTTTTCTTCTCTCAAATTCTTATTTTTCTTTGATATTCAAAAGGTTTTGATTACATTGACACAAGGTTGGCTACTTTTATAAAAACATCACTGCAGCTTGAGTTGATGACTCTTTGCACAAGTATGTTTTTCATTTTACATCACAAACATATACTGATATCTTTCAGTCTGACACACATTGTTACCATTTGCACCATCTTCACATAGTGTGACATGCATTGAACTTCCAAAACTTTTTTACAGTGATTACAGGTACATCTCAAAATAAATTTGAATATCATGAAAAAGTTCAATATTTTTTGTCAGTCATTTCATAAGGTGAAACTCATACATTATATAGATTTATTACACATAGAGTGAAATATTTTAAGCCTGTTTTTTTACTTTATTTTGATGATTCTGGCTTAGAGATAATGAAAACCCAAAAGTCAGTGTATCAGAAAATTAGAATATTGTGAAGAAGTTCAATATGTGAGTCCTGGGTCAGTGGTGGTTTGGGGCCATGTCCTCTGCTGCTGTTGGTCCACTGTGTTTTCTGAAGTCCACAGTCAACATAGCAGCCATCTAGCAGGACATTTTAGAGTCTTCATGCTTCCACAAGCTCTTTGGAGATGCTGCTTTCATTTTCCAGCAGGACTTGGCACCTGCCCACACTGGCAAAGGTACCAAAAGCTGCTTCAATGACCATGGTGTTACTGGGCTGGACTGGCCAGCAAACCTAACCTTAACCCCATAGGAGTCTATGGGCTGTTGTCAAGAGGAAGGTGAGAGACACCAGATGAGCTGAAGGCTGCTATAAAAGCAACATGGTGCTGTAGGCTGATCTCCTCCATGCCACCAAGTATTAATGCAGTAATTCATGATTCAAAAGGAGCCCAACCAAGTATTGAGTGTATAGAAATAAACATACTTTTCAGAAGCATGTCATTTGTATTTAAACTATCCTTTTTCTTTATTGATTTTATGTAATATTCAAATTTTCTGAGACACTGAGTTTTGTGTTTTCATTATCTGTAAGACATAATCATCAAAATTACAAGATATGCAGGCTTGAAATATTTCACTCTATGTGTAATGAATCTATATAATATACGACTTTCACTTTCTGAAATAACTGACAAAAAATATTGAAAAACTTTTTCACAATATTCACATTTTTTTAAATGTACCTGTATGTGCCATCTGAATGATAACTTGCGAAACTGAAGCACCTTATTGTTTATGTACTGTCCATTGAAGCACCCTCTTTGTGTTTGTGTGCCTCAGGCCAGAGATAAACTTTTTGTATTAGTTTATCTACGACCTAAGATCTACGGCAATGAGTTTATAATGTAGAGAAGGATCTAAGTGTGTTTTTCATACCATGCCTGATGAGTGTATTCATGTGTCCAATTCAGGTTTTCGTTAACAGCTTGGAGCAGCTGAGCACTAAAACTGATGCAGAAATTGATACATCTCAGTAAGTATTTGAATGATTTTTTTTCACATCTTTGACTAAAGTGTTCTTGACTCTGAAAACATGTTAAATCTCTCCTGTGTGTGCAGCAACATTTCGGTGGACCTGTCCTCTCCAGATCGCTTTACTGGAGTTCACGAGGGCTTCCGTCCAACATCTGTAAGTGTGATGTTTTTCTCTTATTATTTCCTTTAAACTGTTGGGGGTTAATATACCTGAAGTCCCACATCTGGCAGCGTCACCAAGCGTGGGCTCTCGCTTCTTTACACAACAAGACAAACACGTGTGTTACTCATTCAAACCACAAAATGTTATCAGGCTGTTTCCTGGTTGTGGACAAGAAGCAGATACGTCCTCGTTTCCTGTAACATGATTGAGACGTGAGTGAAGGGGGTTAAGCGCAGGGGAGGAGGACGAGGAGGAGGAAGAGCAGGGCGTAGAGAGCTTCTGGTAAAGGGAAATGGAGCAAGGTGCGGACGGGGTTTCCCCAGCCAAAATATGCGTTGCAGGGGGTTAAGCAGCCAGACTCGATGGAGTGCAGCTGACCAGAGTTAAGACTGGAGTCGCTCATATTAAATCTAGTGTTTGGCACACATAGAAACGAGAATGGTACCTGGCTGTCATTACTAGATAGAATATGGTTACATCTTCCCACTTATGTCTCCTACATTGTCTGTAGGTCTGCAGTCTTGTTTGTATCGAGTGTAGAAAACAATTTGCTTCCAATGACAACATCATTTGTGATGATTCATGATTCTTTTGTACTGATTTGATTGTGAGCACCAATTAGAGTTTAAGACCCAGAGTCAGGACATTTTGAAAAGTGAGGACATGTCTGCAAAGGGAAGACATTTTTGGAAAGGTCTGTTATGAAAATGAGGACAAGTCTGGAAAGTGAGGGTGCGATGGACAGGCAGAAGATTTTAGGAGATTGGGACATTTTGGGAAGAGTGGAATATTCTTTGCGTGGGTTAAGAAGTGGAAATATTTTAGTTAGTTTAGGACACTTAGAAAAATGAGGACTTTTCTTAGAAAGTGAGGACATTATAGTTAGCTAATGACACTCAAGAAAGTGCAGAAATTTTAGTGACCTTAAGTTAGTTATTAAGTTAGCACATACTTGAAAAGGCGTGGATAGTTTAGGAAAATTGAGATGTTTAGTTCGATCTTTACTGTTTAAAGGTCTGTTCAAGGCTTTGTTAAAGTTAGGATAAGGTGTGGAGTAAGGCATGTAGATGTGATGGTTCAAGTCAGGGGCTAAGGAATGCATTATGTCTATCAGAAAAATAAATGTGTGTTTTTTTTCTGTGTGTAGGAGCAGCGTCTACTGATCATCCTCAGTAACTGCCAGTACCTGGAGAGACGTACCTTCCTGAACTTGGCCAATCACTTTGAGAAAAACGGCCTCACAGGGACAGAGAAGATCACACGGGTCAGTTTAACCATTTCTTACCAAAGTCTGTCTCATACTGCTGATGAGAAATGTGTTGTCATTAACAACTAATCTGTAGATATGAGTCTTCTTTAAAAAAAAAAAAAGTAAAGGTCATTGTCTTGGAAGCTTACACTTTCTCCCTTTCTCTCTCTCTCTCACGTACACACACACACACACACACACACAATGACTAATGGCTGATTCACAAAGCAAAGAATAGTCTGTTTGATTTCCAGTAAAAAATGGTGAACATCTTTTTCTTAGAAGGATTGACTTAGACCTTTACTTATCTTGTTTTTATTAGAATTTAGAGAGAAGACTCAGGGTGACAGTTTGTCTAGATCTGAATTTTCTAATATTAGTTATAAACAGGGCTAGGAAAAATAAGAATTCCCCTATCACGCGTTTTCCACACAGCTGCCCGGCTGCGTGGCACAGCTCTATCATTTTCACAGCAATTTCCCCACACTTTTCCTCTGAAACACTAAAGCGGTTTAACGTTACAAACAGGATATGCCCTTCAAAGTCCCTCCAATAGTGATTGTGATATGACATAATTATGTTGTCCAAATAAATAATCCATAGCAGGTAGAGATGTTAATCTCTACCTGCAAACAAAAACAAAATAAACATGGTCTTCAAAGTTTTTGACTTACTGATTAGTTCATGAGAGTGGGATTGATTCCTTTTACTGAACATTATGATTATTTTTGTGTAAGATTTTGCCAACATTCTTCATGTTGATTGTGCTGGAATGCTTTGTTCATTAGTCCATCAAAAACTTATAATCAAAATTGTTGTTGGTTAACTATTTAAAGCCTGGAAAGCAGACGAGCTCATCCTTTTTATTTGCTTTGGCCTACGAGTCTGGTCACTCTACCATTTAGACTGATTTACAGCCGGCCACACAACAGTTCATCTCGTATAAAGCAGAATTAATAAAATGACAATCAATACAACTCAGAAAACTTAGATTAAACTGTCAAGATGGGCACCGCTGATCAAACATGAATCAAGATTCTGTTACTGCATCACCTATTTCACACCTCAAATGTTTTCAGAAAGACATTGTAGTGTACTTACTTCCGATGTTTTCCTCATAGAAAACAACAAACTTGTATGTGTTACTCGGCGCTGGGTCACATGCTTCTTTGCTCTGACTGGTTGTCAGGCATTTTTCTCTACAATGCTTTAATTTTTGGAAATAAAAAATGAAGAGTTTCCAGACTAATACATGTTTGCCCTTTAGTTTGACGATGCCAAGCTAAACTATTCATTTTAACTACTAAACTATAAGTTGTTTATCAAAAAAAAGCAGAAGATTTACTTATTATTATTTATTTATCATCGCCATCATAATAATAACTGAAATAGAATAGCGCCTTTCAAGAAACCCAAGCACACTTAAGATGTCATGTTGTTGTTTTTCATAATTTTCTAACATGTGGCTGTGAATCAGCAGGTAGAGCAGGTTGTTCAATAATCCTCCACTAAAGACAGGTTGGTGGTCTGAACTCTGGCTCAATCTCGTCAATCTCATCACCCAGCCTTACATACAGATGTGTTGTATGTTGACACATACAAAAATTTAGATTCTGGTTGTCAGGAGTTTCACAATACAAATAAACACATACAACTATCGAAGGATGATTACCAGATTGAGATGGATATGGATAGATTATGTATTATGTGTCAATTGATGAACACTTTTTTGTTTCCACAGTTTTACAGTCTGCTTGGAAACGAGCACAAATGTGCAATAGCTGCAACCATGTATGCATGCATCAAAGGGATAGTTCTGAGGGTGTTATGAGGAGTCTACAGTCCCTGACAAAAGTCTTGTCGCTTATCCATTTTTTTAGAAACAACAGCTTATAACCTGACTTTTAATTAATCCATTGGTTTTAGAAATGGCTCATATGAAAGCTAAAACCCTCCCAAATTATGTTTAATATACTAAAATAAATTTGCTACACTGAAGAAAGATTGATCATTTAATGAACACAGAAAGGTCAGATTTTGGCAAGACAAAAGTTTTGTCGCCTACAGAAAGTAATGTCAAAATTGAACAAATAATTTACTTCAAATACAAAAATATGTTGCATAACATCAGTGAATTAAGTAGTGGTGCTGTGAGATCCATATTTAATATCTTGTATGACTTCCATTAACTTGAAGGACTGCATCCATGCGGTTCGACAATGATTCATACAATTTATTGATGAAGTTATCAGGAATTGAAAAGAAAGCAGTCTTCCATGCCTCCCAGAGTTCATCAAGATTCTTGGGTTTTGTCTTCTAATCTTCCTCTTTCATTCTACCCCAGACATGCTCAATGATGTTCATGTCTGGCTAGTCCTGGAGCACCTTGATCTTCTTTGCCTTGAGGAACTTTGATGTAGAGATGGAAGTATGCGATGGAGCACCATCCTGCTGCAAAATTTGACCCCTTTTATGGTAGGGAATGTAAGAGGTAGCAAATACTTCTTGATATTTTAGGCTATTGATATTCAAATCTCTCCTACACCCCCATACTGGATGTAACCCCAGACCATGATTTTTCCGCCACCAAACTTAACTGTTTTCTGGGTGAATCTCGGATCCATGCGGGCTCCAGTAGGTCTCCTGCAATATTTGCAGCAGCTATGATGTAATTCAACCGAAGATTCATCTGAGAAATCTACCTTCTTCCACTTTTCCAGTGTCCATCCTTTTAGCAGGCTGTGGGCCTTGGCAAATGCCACACGTTTTTTTAATTGGCTTTTGTTTAGTGTTGGTTTCTGGGCACTGATTCGACCATGGAGGCCATTTCAAGACAGAATTCTAGAAACTGTTCTGGTTGACACAGGGACTTGAGGTGACCAGGCCTGGTGGAGCTCTGCTGCAGTGGGAAAGGGGCTGGCCTTGGATTTTCGAGCAGTTGTCTTGCGGGGTCTGCCGGACCTGGGCTTGTCAAAAACATCTCCAGTCTCTTCAAATCTTTTTCTTATTCTTTGCACTTGACACTAAGACACATTGAAGGTGTCAGCCACCTCAGCAGTGGATTTGGTCTTCAGCCTCTTAATAATCAACGCTTTGGTCGCAGGGTGAATCTTAGGCATGTTATCAGAGGTCAAGTTGCAGTTGATGTGAAGGTCTGGTGTGCGGGGGTTCCTTTTATACACACCCACTATTTGACTGATTAATTATTGATCACAGTTGAGGTTGTAATCTAGGTTTGGGTGCATCATATGACAAGGTGACAAGACTTTTGTCTTTGCAAAAACTGCCGCAGTGGGCTTTACCAAGCTGTGAATGTCAGAATGCTTTTCAGCAGTTTCGTTTGGCACCAAAATATTATTTCAAAAGATGTTGGGATTAAAATTAGCCATTTCTTGTAAAAAAAAAAAATGATTAGAAATATATTTGAGGTGCACTTAAGGTCAACTTGTACCCAAGTGACAAGACTTTTGTCAGGGACTGTATGTGTCACCTGCAGCAGATGATGGTCTGTGCGTTCCCAGTTTGGAGAACCAGACACACTCCTGACAGGAACTGAATGAATGTACTGCTGCAGATGAAGACTTCCACAAAAAGGTTTATTTGGCACTACTTTTTCTCAAGCGTAAAACTCAACCAAAAAATCTGATCTGTGCCAGTGTGCGAAACATATAAGAATGCTTATGCATAAGAACATGGAAGTTCTACAGTTCTACAAAAATTGGTGAACATATTCTATATATAGCGTACACATAAATGGCTACAACATTTTAAAATACGTACTGTCTGCAGCAGTACATTAATTTGTTTCCTGTCTGGAGCGTGTCTGGTTCTCTAAACTGGGAACGCACAGACCATCATCTACTGCAGGTAATACATTGACTGTTTTACTTCAGCGGACATCAAACATGGGGTCCCCATGCCTCTACGTGAGGTCGCAGAACCACATGGATTTCTCCCAGCCAATCAGGAAAGATCACGCTACGTCACAGACAGTGGCACCATCAGTATGATAATAATAATAATAATAATAACTTTATTGACCTATAATGTAAAAATTTGAAATTTTGAAATGTCAAAAAAGTAAAAAAATAAAAAAATAAACTCTTGAAATATCCTCAAATAACACCCTAGGTTTGAAATTTGGAATTTGAGTGCCCTATAAAGGGCTACCACACACACAATATCCCTTGACCTCCATACCACATTTAGGCCTCCTAGGGTGAAAACTGTGCCTGCGAGAGTGGAGGAATTTTTGGGGCTAACCGACCGACCGACAATCATATACAATATACTCATAATGTATTTCTCAATTTGTTTGTGTGGTAACATTAAATGTTCTTGACCTGCCAGGTGAGTGTGGACTCTGTGCGCGAGCTGGATAGAAAACTGTTTGAGGCCTACATCGAGAGACGAGCTGACCCGATCGCAGGCTCTCTGGAGCCCGGTATCTATGCTGGATACTTTGACTGGAGGGACTGTCAAACACCTACAGGTACTATACTGCACAGCCTCACTGGAAGCTCGCTCAGTGTCTCAGCTCTCCTTGTCTTTAACGTTGATAAAACCTGGAATGTAGGTCAGAGATGACGGGGGAAAGCACCAGTGGCAACCACTAACTGACCACGGTAATATCAGAACCCCCAACAGTCCTGTGAGATGAGAACTCAAAAGCTCTTGTTCGATCTGTGTGTGTTGTGGTTTTTATGTGTCATGTGTAAAGTACGGCTCTTTCATGGCTTACTGTAAACACCCCTGAGATCTCTCCATTGGTCCCCCTAAAAGTCTCATGGCCTTTGAGTTTTGTGTGTGTGTGTGTGTGTGTGTGTGTGTATGTGTGTGTGTGTGCGTACGTGTGTGTGTGCGTACGTGTGTGTGTGTGTGTGTGTGTGCGTACGTGTGTGTGTGCGTGCGTACGTGTGTGTGTGTGCGTACGTGTGTGTGTGTTCGTACGTGTGTGTGTGTGTGTGTGTGTGTGCGTACGTGTGTGTGTGTGCGTACGTATGTGTGTGTGTGTGCGTATGTGTGTGTGCGTACATGTGTGTGTGTGTGTGTGTGTGTGTGTGTGTGTGCGTGCGCGCGTACGTGTGTGTGTGTGTGTGTGTGTGCGTGTGCGTGTGCGCGTGCGTGTGTACGAGGTTAGACTTAGGTTTGACTTTCTTCTCACCAGATGCACCAAACCCAGGTGAAACTTAAATGCGTATATGTGGTTTACCTTAGCACAGGATGTGAGGCAACATGTCAGAGTGTGTGTGAGAGCTCTGCGTGAATCCGATGGGCAGCAGCTCATTACAGTTTATAAAGGCAGCATTGATCGAAAGTTGGGCCTTGCTCTGGCTTGTTCCTGCTGCTGTGAGCTGGTGTGTTTGGGCCGCATGTGAAAGCGGAACATTTTGGACACTAAACCACAGTTCTAGGATATGATACTTTCACTTGTTGCACTTTTTGTGTGGGACTCATGTTGCTGTGTGGGTGCTGCAAAGCATTAAAAATCTAGTTTCAGTACTTTCAGTCTGTTCTTGCCTCTGGCTGCTTCACTGTTAAATGTTACATTTTAAACTTACACATTAACTGTCACCTTATCTGTCTCCTTTGCTCCTCAAAGAACAGTGTAAAGAATAAACACTTACAGCTTTATCTTTTTTCACAATCTTTATCTTTGATCTTTATCTTTAGCCTGTTATTACTCTTTTTAGAGTCAAACATGATTCATGAAGCATTAAAGACCAATGAATAATTAAGTCCTCTCGCTTAGTCAAAATTCCAGCACAAATGACAATGATTTCCTATGAACTGTTGATCACTAAAACTAGGAAGAGTTCACTGAACAGACACATTCAAAAATAACCTACAACCTACATACTAGATTGCTGTCTGGTTAAATATAACCGTATAAATAACAGTATAAGACCTACAGTATAAATCCTCTGTATTATTTAAATTCAGTGTGGACTACTTTTCTTCTCCCTGGATCAACGATTGTGAGCTTTCATTGTATCCAGTGATTTTAACATGTCTATAGAAATGTTCTATGTGCACATTTTCTATAGTATTGCCAATTCAAAGTATCATACAAAAAATATACTTCCCCTGCTACCAGTCTTTTAGAGGTATAAAAATATATTTTTAAAAATCATTCACCAAAAGTAACAAAAGGTCACATGCATAAGAAGCCATTTAAACTGTAGTATGGAGTAATCTGGAAAAGGCACACAAAAAATCCAGCCCTTCATCTGTTTTCTTTGCAAACTTTTAGACCTTTAAAGCCATTTGAGAGGACATACTTTGGCTATGGTTAGCGGAAGGCTTTAACTTTTAGCTCTCGATTTTTATGTCGTCATTGTCAGACTCTCTTTTTGAAATTACTGCCTTCCTTTTTCCTTGTTTTTGGTTGCTTTGCATTTTCTTGAATAGCAACTTTTTCTGCAGAATTTTCTACCATTAAATCAGCCTTTCACCACCTGAAGTAGGAAGTAGGAAGTTCCTCTCTCTCTATGAAATTACCTGTGATTGGCCAAAGTCTCTTGTCAAAGATCCTAGATTTTCTAAAGCCTGAAAACAGAACCAAGAGTAGATGTCTTTTTGATGAAAATATACTGAAATGGGATTTCTGCCAAGTAACACATAATTAAACTGCAGCACACATAGGAAGCTAATGATGCTACTGTCCTCTTTCACATTACATTCAGTCCCCAGATTGGGAACACCCAATGTGTCCTGTAGGCACCTGTCACAGCAGCCTGTAACTCCAGACACATTTTCTTCTTTCACATTTTTTATTTATTTTTTATTTTATTTAACCTTTATCTAACCAGGGAATATCCCATTGAGATTAAGAACCTCTTTTTCAGGGGAGCCCTGGCCAAGAGGCAGCAAACACCAAATACACTTACATATTTACATAAGACACAGACCTTAAACACGTCATGAGAAACAAGTGCATGTTGTGGAATTGGCCTCAATAACTCTTAGTTTGGATTTAAAAGTGCTCAAAGAAACAAAGTCAGTTAATTTCCATTCTTTCTGGCGCATATTCCATGAATAAGGTGCAGAGTAAACAAATGCCCTTTTACCCAACTCCGTACGAGCAGACGGGACAGAAAGCAACAATTGATCTTGTGAACGAAGAGAATAAGATCCAGCATTTCTCACAGTAATTAAGGTGCAAATGTACGAAGGCAGCAGTCCCAATATTGCCTTATAAATGAAAGTATACCAATGACTAGCCCTTCGAGTGGCCAGAGCAGGATTTTCTGACAAGGAGGTTTGTTCAAGCCTAAGGTGTATCTGCATGGTGATAGAAACTCTGAAATATTATTTGTTAGCATCTCATCCTCTTGTCTGCCTGGATTTATCTTCATGTCTTTTTCTCCCCCAGGTGTAAGGAACTACCTGAAGGAAGCTCTGGTCAACATCATCACAGTTCATGCTGAGGTAGAACCAGCCTGCACACATCTCACACATCATGAACTTTTCTATCTTTTATCAAACTCTGCATTTAACAACTGTTGTCCCCTCCCCATCTCAGGTCTTCACAGTGTCTAAGGACCTCGTACCTCGGGTTTTGTCGAAAATTGTTGTGTCAGTCGCAGACGAAATGTGTCGTCTCATGCAATGTGTGTCCTCCTTCAGCAAAAATGGAGCCCTGCAGGTACACACTGGCACACATTCACACAGTAGTAAAAGAGCAGTTTATCACTCATAGTAAGACCCTGACTCATAAGCCGACCCTCAAACTTGTCGGGGGATTTACCTGTCGTCTCAGATAGTGCCATTTTTCGGTTCAAGCTACCAACTGCTGACAGTTAAAGATGTTAATTTGATTCCATCTTTTTTTGTTGTTGTTGCAACCCCCCCTCACCCTGCACCATCCCCAGGCTCGACTTGAACTCTGTGCTCTGAGAGACGCCATAGCCGCATACCTAAACTCTGAAAGCAAGTAAGTGAAGCACACAAACACACACGCACATTCACATAGCGGCACAGACGGGAACTCACATATGTGCCTAGTGATTTATGGTAGCGAATGTCACAAACATAAATCTTCGCAGTCGCACATCCCTCACTACAATCCCTATTTATGTTACTTGGTGGGTTATGGAAAGGAAGTGAAAGTAATCTGGTTCTGCTGTGTGCACGCACTGTGGTGGCCGTGTGTGCATGTGTGTGTTCATGTAGGGATGTCAGGGCGCATGCATAGGCTTCTCCTGAACTGTATTTTGTTGTTACCATTGTTAATAAATGTCTTTATTTAACTGGGCATCTTGTTTCTAGTTCCAGCTTCAAAATGGCTTTAGACGCCCTTCCTCAGCTGCACAGTGGGGCCGATAAGAAGTGAGTCTGATGCTGTTTACTAATAAAATGTATTGTTTTTATTTCAATATTTCCTTCATGCTTTATATATATAAACCTTTCTTTCAACAGGTTATTGGAAGAGCTGCTGAATAAGTTTAAAAGCAGCATGCAGCTCCAGCTCACCTGCTTCCAGCCCTCCTGCATCCAGCCTGTGAAGAGATAAACTAAATACACTCTTTAGTCTTCAACTGTACTGCACTTTTGGTCTCTTATCATAAATGTGCAATCAGCTAATGAACTTTAACCGTATCTATTCACTTATCACCTATTTACTCATCACTTTTTTCAGTGTCACTTTCAGCTTCTGCTTCACCAGATTGGACAAGAATCCTCTAATCTCGAAGACACTAATTGACTCATTGTTACTGTGTAGGACAGCCCCTGGCATGTTGGTTATGCTAATATACATACAGCCACTAAAAGGCAGTTAATAAGTGGTTAACTGGCTTGTTTGAGGAATGTTCTGCTTCAGCAGTGGTGTGCAGACTGTAACCAGGCTCAAATATGTGTCCTAATCAAGTTGGTGTTAATGCTTTGTGCCATCTCTACTGCCTAATAAAGTAAGAAATCTTACTGTTAAAGTGGTTTCATTTGGCTGTTCTGTCATTTCAACTAAATTCAATCTACTTAAGGTCCATTTAATTGGTTATTCTTTTGCATCTGTCCATCTCAAACATTCCTCAACAGCAGATCAAGTTTGCTTAGTTTCCATTAAACTGTAAGTGTTGAATTTTTCCATTATTTCTGGCACTTTTAGGACTCCCTGTCTGTTTTGCCTAAATGTTGTTTTCTGATTTGACATTTTGCTGTAAGAAAGAAATGGTTGAAAATGGCTACTTGATTTACTGTAGCCCATGAGTTAGGGATGTGTGGCAGGCTGATGTTATATATTTTCCTTAATTATCAAGGTGTAATGTGAGATGTTCTTTTCCTTTTTAAAGATAGAAAATGATAGCGGGCAAATTCACAAAGAACGGATTGCAACAGTTCATCACATGTTCCCACTATCTGCCTGTCTCAAGGTATGATTCACAAAAGATACAGGCTAAAGATTTTACAGTGCAAACAAGCCCATAACAGGTCACCTGTTTTTTGAACCATGGCCTAAAGTTTGCCAACATCCATTATTACCTTTTTTCGACCATCACAAACCTAGTTCTAGTGCTGGGCTGGTGCAGGTTCCCAGTTGGTTCAACTTGCAAACCTTCTCAGAACCTGTGTGCTTTTCCACAGGCTAGATCAGGGGTAGGCAACCTGCGGCTCCTGAGCCTCATGTGGCTCTTCAGGCCATCTGCAGTGGCTCCCTGTGGCTGTGACAAACAAATATACAGTTATTTCTTTACATTAAGATTTTCATTTATCATTTATCAATTTTTAGTCAACTAGAATGTGCATCATAGCTTACGAAGGTCTACGGCCCAGGGCCTTAACCTCTAAATTTTGCCAACTTCAAGTCTTGTATTGAGTTTTCCTAGCTGGGCTTGCTTTCGATTTTTCTTCAGCTTCTTGTTTGCACCTGGGTCTTCGCTGCAATCTGACAAAAACATTTTAAAAAATGTTCATCATGACCTAAAAGTAATGTTGGTAGGCTAATTAAGACTTAATAGTCTGTGTTCTTCTTCATTATAAGACTCACCATAAGGTCTGCGGCTCCATACCGACATTTATTACTAGTTTTTTGGTTGGTTTGGTTTGGTTTAGTTCTTTTGTTTGTAAAGGTTGCCGACCCCTGGGCTAGTGAGACACGTCATTACCATAGACTGTATATAAATAATGGACGTAGTGACCGTGACGTCACCCATTGGTTTGTGGCTCGTTGGAAGCATCGAGTTCAGCGTTCACACTCGTCGCCATCTTGCGTTGCCATCTTGATTCCGATACGGGGAGCAGACCATATTTGGACTGTGGAGGAGCGAGAGGGATCTGATCACTGACTACACGCCTCTCTACACCTCAACCTGACTGAGAGAAGTTGCTGCTAATTCATGTTAGCATTAACTGGGATGTTAGTTTTGGCTAGCAAAAAACAAAACTTATGTTACTTACCTCAGAAAACTGAGCAGCGACTCCTTGGAGTGTCTGTTAGTCCAACCAAACGCTGGACAAGAAATTTTTACTGAGCAAAACGTTCAAATAAACTGTCATTAAGTGGAAATGTGTGAAAGGGTCAAAGTTAAGAGACCAAACCAGTAGACGTCCTTTTTTTTATATCTATACAACTTTATTGACATGTTGCCATGGATACGCTTTGTTCTGCGTCTCTCCTGATGATGGCTCACCTTGTTAGCCACCTGTCAATCAAATTATTCTTTATCTTTTATTTTCTTCTAAATGGGGCCATTATTTGAACTATTAACATCAAATTGTCTTGAAGATTTTTTACTAGTGATTGAGACCATAGTGTTGTCCTAAAAAAAAATGTCTGAGGTGGACAGAAATGTTTTTGCAGCCACACTTAGCACCCCCTGCTGGAATTTTTGGTAGAATGCAGCTTAAGGCACTTCCTGGTTTGCCTCCCTGCTCAGACCCGGAGGTTGCCGCCTGGTCACAGCTCCGTATTCCCAAAAACAGTTGCGCCAACTTCAAGCATAC
The DNA here is from genome assembly GCF_030273125.1 of Centropristis striata. Classification (NCBI taxonomy): domain Eukaryota; kingdom Metazoa; phylum Chordata; class Actinopteri; order Perciformes; family Serranidae; genus Centropristis; species Centropristis striata. The sequence continues at coordinate 6,787,591 of NC_081525.1, read as the reverse complement.
AAAGCGTTACAATTAATTTGATAAAGCATTGAAGCATTTTACGTCCATAGTGAAGCTGTGTTTTAAAAAATGGCGGTCTTGTTGGTCACAATAATTCTGCCCCCAGCCACTGACGTAGGTAGTTCTAGGTTCGAGACCAGCAAAGAGTTGTTGGTGCCGCAGATTTCCTGGCCGACAGCCGGTTCTTTGCCTGTCAAAACACAAATAATTGCTCTAAGATTAGGCTGGCCCTATACGAAGTTAGTTTGAATATCCTGCTAACTCACTGTGCGAGAACCTAAATCACCTTGGTGGAGATCATTCCTATATAATCTTTTACTTTTACAAAAGTAAAAACTTCACAGTTTTAACTCTTGTCCTTTGAAAACAGTGCGCCACAAAGTATTACACCTTTTTATAATTTCAGTACATCCTGTATCATTGTACATTTCTGAGCCTAAAATTGATCAAATTCAACCTCGAAATGTCTTTAATTTCATGCCAAGGTTATAATAGTTTTGGATTTTTCATTAGTTTTAGTTTTAATTTAGTTGTCATTTTTTGTTTTTAAATTCAGTTAGTTTTAATTTGTTTTCAGAGTGAGTTTGCTAGTTTTAATTAGTTTTTATTTTTTGGAAAATGCTTAGTTTTAGTTTAGTTTTTTTTTGTAATGGGGTATTTGTTGGGGTATTTGTTTTGAGATTCAGAAAGGTCACAGTAATTGTGACCCAATCAGCCCCAATAAGTTTATTTAGTCATAAAACCAGATAGATGAAATAGATTTCATATCAACCAAAAAGGTTTACGTATGAAAAAAGTTGACAAAGATGAAAACTAGGGATATTTTCGCTCTAATTTTAGTTAGTTTTGTAACCACAAAATACAGGTTCAGTTAGTTATCGTTTTTTAAAAAACTCATTTTTATTTTTATTTCAGTTAACGAAAATGTTTTTTCAATTCTAGTTTTCGTTATTTCGTTAGTTTTCGTTAACTATAATAACCTTGTGTCATGCTAGAAAATGCACTTTCCATTTTGCATCACTGCATATTTTCAGACAGTTGGTGTCTTTGGTTTTAACCCATTCATCTCTGGAGCTCGAGCTCATCAGTTCCATCATGCTGTCTGGCATGTCAGCGTCTGTCTCTCAGGGAGGAGAGCGAGCACAGGGCGTGTTCAGGGTGGGGGACGCTGTAGGCCGTTATTCAGGCCAGCCAACAGAACACATCAAGGCTTTAATCGGATCCCAGAGGATGACTGTGACAACAGAAAGTGTGATTATGGTTGTGGGTGTACGGACTCACAAAGAGAGCGCTACGGTTGCGGTAGGTCTAGTCACTGAGACAGACAGCGACACGCCCACAGCTCACATGAGAACGTTTGACAAGGACATATGTCAAACTTCAGGTTATCTGAGGACACAGGGTGGACTTGTTGCGTTGTAGCAGGAGTTGACCCATTTAATCACCACTTTTGAACGTACAAGAAACTCCACCTTTACATTTCAGCGCTACTACTTTCTGTTATTACATTCATGCTCAGAGCTTTTCTCTGTCTTGGTTTCCCATCTGCGTTTAGGGGAAAGCCATGCAGAGCAGGCAGGAGTTGTTTTGATTCTCTGAGTTCTAAACTTAGCTCTCTGCCCTCCCACGGATTCATTCACAAACTAAGTTCAAAGCCTAAACCCTTATCCGCTCTCTGTTTACAGTAACAGGTGAGGTGAGAAGGGGGAGTTGTTGGTTTTTTTTTTTTTCTCTTTTTGTATTATTTATTTTTATATTCATCAGTACTATGTTCCATTCAGGAGACGAGGTGACGAGACCTGCAAAACATCTTTGATCTGGCTTTTCTTCACTGTGAGTGGGTGATTAAAAGGAATGGAGAAATCTGACACATCAGAGGAAATTTAGATTGAGCTCACCTTCACTGTTGACTGTTTTTGCTACAGTTGTATTCATGGAGACAGAAGTCAAGGTGATCAGCAAGAAACACAGAATTCACACCAGAAATGTTTGGTCTTGGCCAACCTTTTACTGTAACCCTCTATTTAGCATTTTGGGTGCTATATAAACACTTCATAACACACCCTATAATGTAGCTGTAAGCATATATAAGAACACATGTAAGTGTTTATTAATGTAAAGTATTTGTCAACAATTAATTGTGAGGACATAAGATCAAATCAAATAAGGATCAAAAGTTATTAAAAGCTTTACCGACCGTCCCACTATTTGGGCGTGGCATGGCGGCAAAATATGGCTTCTTGCCATAAAATACAAGACTGTATAACATGAAGTAACGTTAGTAATGTTTTACACCTACCTCGAGCAGTAGGTTTCCTGTAGAGACATGAAATTTGGTTCACATATGTGTCATATGGAGACGCACCCAAAAGCCTCTAAGAGCATACCCCAAACCCAACAGGAAGTCGGCCATCTTTAATCGAATATGGCATTTTAGCGTTTTTTTTTTCGTCATTTCTAGGTCGAATACTTTTTAAAAACTCCTACAGATTTACTGTGATCAACTTCAAACTTGCTCAGTACCGTCATAAGGCAGTTGGGTTCCAAAGTTTTTGAAAGCGTTACCAACCATCACTTTTTGTGGGTGTGGCATGGCGGCAAAATATGGCGTCTACATAACAATATTTCATATGTTCCCTCCACTTATGCTCTAACCACGCCCCTTAGAGACTTGTATGAGGTGTCAGAGTACTCAGCAGAGTCCCTGTTTAACGGGTGATTGATTGTTCCACGCCTTTTGATTAACCATACCCCCTTTTCATAATTAATGAACCTTTTGTCCTACAGACTTGTATGAGGTGTCATTGTACTCAGCAGGGACTGCCTAAATTGTTTGCTCCACCCATTTACGCTACCCATTTACTCATCGCCCGTTTGTCGTACACCCTTTTCAGAGGTATTGTTGCTCCAGCCACAGAGTTCCTATTTCGTTGGTGTCATCTTGACCCGCCCCCTTAACTTGGTCATACCCCCTTTCATAACCCGTGACCTGTTTGTCATAGGTTCTATTGGGATGCGGCCGATGATCGCTGGACCTGGAATGGCCGGCTCCGCCAACGTCTCCACTCTGCTTGGGCCATTCATCACTGCTTGCAGCTTTAATTTTTTTTTGTAATCTGTTATTTAATCAGCACATCACTTATTGTTGCCCCAAGGAGGAGTTATAGTTGTTAACAAATACATGGATGAGTTTTTATTTTTTAGTTTGTATGTCATGTCCCATCCACTAACTTCGAGGTTTAGGGTGCAAACTGCAGCCGGCTACCAGGTGACGATTGGCATTGTTTTGCCATTGTTTTGGCTCCGCTTTTGGCAAACTGCCAGTCCTTCCATCTTTATATATAGTCTATGGTGCAAGAATGTCCCTTCAGATGGTGAAAACCTGATTCAATGGTGGGAAAATCCTACTCAGAACATTGATATTCCAGTATTGGCAACAACTGCCTACAATGTAAAGCAATGTGAACAAAGCAAGATGGACTTTAAACTCAAAAAGACAGTCTAACATGCAATAAAACCTGTGTCAATCCTGAAATTTGCAAAGAAAAACAGGATGGTAATTCTCAGAAATGCTGCTATCCATCTATAAAAGCAAGCAGCGTGTGTGTGTTTGGGGATGTGTGTCTAGGGCATTTCTTGCAGACCGTTAGGCAGACTGACCTAAGATTTCTTTTGTGGCTTGCACATAGCACGAAGGTGTGCATCCACGATTTTTGAATTTTTCAAAATATCATCATTATTTAAGTAGGACGTGTTGCGGCATTGCACTGTTTCCGATCGGACGCCTTTTAGGGGAGCTCCGCCCCATTGTGTGATAGGCCTACACCTGGTCAGTAACACAATTTGCTCTGGAATCTGTCTATTTAGCCTACCTATCTTTCAGGTTTTTAAAGTGTGCTACAAGGTTCGATTTTCCAATAATATTCAAATAGTTTCCAGCAAATATCAATGTTCAATGTGTATGTGCTGGATGGTCTGGTACTTTATGAAAAGTAAGTGTTTTATGGAGTTGCAAACATTGTTGTAGCGCGATTAGCATGCTAAGCGAAGATTTAGCTTTATTCACTTCTTATGTTGCATTACTATGTAATTCAGGGATGACATTCATGTTGCTTAGCGTAATGCCCATAATCATTTGATAGGAGATACTTACATGCAATCTAGTACCTCATTGTACATTCCACTTTCACACACAACACAATCCCACTTTCACACACAACCTCATTTGGCCGTAACTGAAAAATCTACTTAATCTCCCACTATACGAATACATACTTCCTACGGGCACTGCACTAGTGTAACTAAATGTAACAATCACATTTGGGGTGATTGAAATAAATGACTAGTAGCTGTACAGGTTACTGTATGAAGAGGTGCTGAGGATCCACCTGCTATAGAAAACCTGCAAGGTGTTTGCTAATGTTCTGCTAAGAAATGTCTGATTTTACATTCGAGTTAAAGTCTTTCGGGTCGTTTCCTTCACTGAGACTGTTTGAACTGTAATGTTCCAGTAGCAGTCACTGGTTTCCAGAGTAAATTATCTTAGTTGTTTTTCACAGGCAACCTTTTCAAGTGATGACATCTTCCCTGCTTTTCTTGTAAATTATATCGTGGCGGTGACAAATGTATTTGTGGGTTTGTTGCGATTGTTTTCCATGGAAGTGGAAACAGACTCTAATCTGTGAGCAGAAGCCAGGAAGGCTTTCTCTCCGGCGCAGCGCGGAAAGCGTGGCCAACCTCTTCCTCTCCTCCGTCCTCCCCTCGTGATGTCATCACATTTGTTTGTGATAACGAAGTGTTTGATTAACCAGCCTCATCCTGCATCTGAACCACACTTCCTGTTCAGACGCAGCACACGTAGTACTGATGTTACCCGAAGAGCTTACACAGTTATGAACAGAGGGTGTCGATCTTTGCACTTAAGGCATTTATTGCTTTTATAAAAACAGAAATATGCTCCTTCAAGACAAAAAAAACAAAAAAAAAGCTCAAAACATTCACGCCAGCTCTTTCTCAGATTTGATGTATGACACTTAAATTTAAAAATATATCATGAAACTGCATGTATTTGATACAAAATATAGTTGAAAAAGCTTATCTAAAATCAGCTCCCTGAGAGTTTCTCACACAAACACAGCCTGGCACAAAACTTCATTCATAATTTACTGTGCTAAAAGTTATCAATAGTGTCTTCTAGCAACAAAAAAAGTTAAATGAGTGAATGCCGCTCTCACACCTGTACAGAAGATATATAGACAATTAGCTTAGCTTAGCATACAGACTGCAAACAGGGGGGAAACAGCTAGCCTGGGTCAAAAAGGGCAATTATCAAACTGTGGACATTTACTTATCTATAATACGTATACTTATCTACACTTTCATTTTTAAAAAAGTGTTTAAAGTTTCAGTTGTAGTAAAGTATTTGTTCATCCCTCCCAAAAATAACCTTGTTTTCAGTCCTTTTAAGGGTTAATGTAACTGATAATAATAATAAATAATATTAATTTCCTGAGATACTATCGCAACCCTATTTCACACAGCAACTTTAATGGTCCAATGTAACACGTTATATCTTCTTTTTTCATATAGATGAAACAAAATGACAATAGTCTGTCCCTTTTTTGTTCGGATTTAACAATAAAATATAGAGCGTTACATTGTGAGCTGTAAAGGTTCTGGTTGGCCTCCTGTTTCCAGTCTTTGTGCTAAGCTATGCTAACCGCCTGCTGGCTCCAGCTTCATGTTTAGGGAGTGGCATCAATCAATCTTCTCATATAACTCGGAAAGAAAGTGGAAAAAGCCCCAGATTTCCCCAAATGTCTTAACTATTTCCCAAAGGCACTAAAATTCATCAAACATTTTTCAGTACAATCAGATCAGCTGTCAGTTCTCTTTGCATAGTCGGCACAGAAAATGTTCAAAATACTGCAAGGAAGAAAAAATAACACTTCATCTTTTGTTCCAGCCACACACCCTGACAAACACACACAGAACCCTACAGGGAAAACAGTTACTGTCACTAAATGTCCGTCGTTTGTATGTATAACACTGTCCAAGTTTGTCCTCTTGTCTCTTTCAAAGCTCACTGCTGCATCTTTTTCAACAGTCACTTGATCCTACTAAGATCACTCCTGCAGGCTGCTGCTGTGGTGATGTGTGAGGGTCCTCTGGTAATCCTCAGAGGTGTTTATGTGGTCCGTGACTCCCGGGTGCTCGTAGCTGCGGTAGTAGTGGCCGCCCATCTGCTGGGCGTAGTACAGGAGCTGCCTGGCAAACAGCGGCTCCACCTGAAACACAGGAAGGTCACACAGGTCAGTTAAACTGTCACCATTTTACACTGCATAGTTTCTATGAGCTCAGATCAGAACCAAAATATCTAAATATTAAAAAGTTAGTTAAAAACTATGGTTTGAGAAGTGAAAAATAGGATTTGAAAGTGTAAAAATAACACATGAAAGTCTGTAGGAGCTGCGTTCTTATAATTCCAGGAATGAATTTCAGGTTTGATTTTAAAAAAAATTTAAAAAATCAATTTACTAGCTTTTTCCAGAGCTTTCAACCTGTAAAGCATGCTCTTTCTCCTGAAAGGAGTCTCCAACCACTGAGGAAGACCCTGACATATGTTTGATAGCTATTGAGTGGAGCTTAAGTAAATATTATTTTGAAGAAACTGTTTCAAATGTGAAGAATTATGTTTTTATTCTCATCCTCCATTCAAAGTTTCTGAATGTGTCTAGCAGGGTTTTAAACCACTTGTTTCAGCTTTTAAAAGGGAGAATATCTGTAATGGGGACTATGGAGGTTAAACCTTTCCTGTGCTCTAGCAAAAGGCAACATTGATGGTCTGAATAATGGTTCAGGCCTCTGATTCTTTTTTTTTTTATTACTTGGTCTTGCGACAAGCACCACATGACATGTTTGTTTATTGTTATAGATCGACCTACAGAAATAAAACCTCTTCATTACCATTATGGCTTTTTACAGTAGGGGCATTGAAAATAATTGTATCGATGCAGTGACAGTCCATAATTGATAATCGATAATCAGACAGATAATGTGGGTAGTAGGTTAGGCCTATACTATTTATTTTGGTTTACAGAAATCTTGGTTATCAGGAATGTCCTTAGAGCAGTAGGAAGTTGTTAGAAGTTACAACTTGACTCCAAAAGTCGGCTATACACTTTGTAAAGCACTAAATAACTAAATAATAAAAAGTTAGCCCACTTTTATCAGACCAGTAGTATTTATTGAGGTAACCATGTGTTGTAATGTAAAAAAATCTAGGATGTAAGGCATCATGATGCATCGAGGAATCGAATCGAATCGAATCGAATCGAATCGAATAGTGAAACCACTGAAGATGCACAGTCCTATCTTACAGTACTGATTTGTCTTCCATTTGTTTTCTAGATTAAGCTAAAAAAAAATCTTGTTTTCCCTGACCAACACTCCAAAACACAAAAATATTCATTTGACATAAGACAAAAAAAGCAACAAATTATCCTGATCGAGGCTGGATGTTGGGAATGTTTGGTGTTTTTGGTATTTTCACGGTTGATCAACAAATCGATTCATCAGCTAATTTGTGCAGCTCTAATCTGCATTGTTTCATTCTTTTTTGATTGACATGAAAAAACGCTGCTGCAACTGCTGTGTCCGTGGAGGATGATGCCATCGGGATAAATGCATCACTCGTTAAAATAAAAAACCCTCCCACATGTTAGAAACATGAACACTATGTCAGACTGAATGATGAAGTTAGAACAAACTGGCTATTTAGCCTGATTATCAAACTGTTATACTAATGTAAAAGTGTAAAAAATGTAAAGTCTAGAGCACAATTGTTGAACCACCAATTTGTTAGTTTGTTTCTCTCTTTTTTTCTGGGTTTCAGATCTTCCCAGGTTAAAACTGTCAGAAATGCCATCATTCAGAGCAGATCTGATTCTTTCAAAGGTTACATGAGTCCATTAATCAGGCTGAAATGCTCATTCATTTCCTCTGAGAAGACAAATCACAGATGTGAGCAGTGATTCAGAGATCTGGAACCAGGCTCGAGCTGAATCTTCGGAAACTAAACGTCCAGAAGCTAAATTTAAAGTCTTGAAACATTATGACTGTGAAGACAGACTTTCAAATCTTCGGTTTTAACTTTCAAATCCTATTTCTCACTTTTCAAACCACATTTTTAATGGTGCAAAATGACAAAACATGAAAGTGCTGTGAGGAGATGTGAAGCAGGGCTAAATAAACTGTATTTTAACACAGTATAAATGCAGCAGCTAGTATCACAGTGTGGACAGTCACCTGGACTGAGAGGGTCTGTCTTTGTCTCTGCGGGTCCAGACAATCATCTCCAAAACTCAGCACGACCTGGAAACGAGGCAGCGGCCGACCGTGGATCCCATAACTCTGGATCTCTGATGGTGAGGAAAGAGGAAATCATTAGATGTCTGAAAATACATACTTATTTAAATGAATTCAGGAGAATTTCTCTTGAAGTGGCATGACCTTTGGGGTGATTCGAATGGAAAGTCCTGGTCACACCAGGTATGCAAATACTATTAGCTGTCAGACTTTTTTTTTTTACACAGCTGGGACTGGAGGAGCATGTGGGCGGGGATGATGTGGTTGTGAAGAAGTCATGTGACTGCCACCTCATCGTGAAATACTACTTTAAGAAAAGAAGTTTGTCTGCCGCAGTTGTTGTGGTTAACACACAGTGGTATTGGGGGGATTTGTTTGTCTTAAGTTTTGTACTTGTACTATGACATTTATCCAAAAGTGACTTACAGTAAATGAGCTGTGGGTTTTCTCACGGACAGTTTAGAGTATAGACACTTGGGAAAAACACAAACAACTTTTAAAGAAATGACACCTGCACTGCTATAGCTCTAGCCCCAGTTAGCTCCGCCTATTTCTTCATGAACATTGCATTCAAGCATTCAATCATCTGAAAAGTGAGCTCAGAAGGCTGATTCACAACACTTTCCATTCTTCTAAAAGTATTTCCAGAATCCCCAAAAACTCTTGCAACAATCTGGATTATAAAATATTTAATCTCCTGTACTATTAAACACATTTCCACCTGTGTTTCAAGTTGAAACACATTCCCTAACATAGAAAATAATAGCTAGAAAGGCCATTCTCCTTCCTCAATTTACACAATTTCTTGACATCTTTTACCATATTCGTTATGTCAATATATGTTGGTGTTTCTTTCTGATATTTGTGATACATCTTCATATTTTTCTTGTGTTTTACTAAATGAGATATGTCATTTCTGTCTATAGTGACAACTTTAGAAATTGGTTAAACATCTTGTTGAATATTTTATGTGCTGAGACAATTAGTTGTTTTATCAAGTTTAGGGAAACAGATTTATTTCTAACTTTTGTGTTAGTCCATCAAAATTAAAAATATGTTGCTCAACTCTTCTCTACTGCAATATGTTTTTGAAGGCAAAAACATTGCTAATGTCACTAACTAAGTGGAAACCAAAATGCTTCTACAACAGCTAGTTGGACACACACAGGGACTCTGAACCGGACCAGTTACCACAACAGAAGTTCGGATTTAAACGCACAAAGGGAGCGTGACTTCATTCTCTGGTAAGAAACCATCACTCCACTATCTCTTTACGTAGTAATTTGTTGTTTACTGCTCTACAGCCCCTCAACAGCATGATGTATGACATGCTTTAATTTTAAAGAATGCAAGCAAACATACTCTATCTGCTAATGAATTGCTTATAATTTATATTTTATATGCTGGTTTGCTGGTTTCTGCCTCTTAAATGTAAATATTTAATTTAATATTGCTGTAAATTGAATATTTTTGGATGTGTTGAGCTTTAGGGGCTTTAGGAAACTAAACCCGACATAGTTTCAGGCCTTCCCTGCTGTCTCACCTGCCAGGCAGTCCTGCGTGTGAAGGAGTCTACAGGGGACCTCTCGCTCCAGTTTGTTGGGCTTGTCTCCGTACTGGGACAGTCCTCCCTGCCAGTACACTCTGGACTGACACAGCCTTCGGGCGTAGAGTCCGTCTGGGCGCATCCACAGTAACACTCCCCTGTCCAGGATGGACGGCGGACTCGGGGGACACTCGTCCGGCCTCCTCTGGGCTAATAGACTGTCCACAGGCAGGACCACCACCTCAGGACCTCCAGGCGTCAGGTAGTGCTTCTCCTCTGAGGAGCACGGAGTGATGTGGCACCCCTCTGGACTGGAGGTGGTCAACTCCCTCACCAGAGTGTCCCGGATGTATACAGACACGTGCATGCGGAAGTCTGATGGAGGAGAGGACACAGGTAAAGGTCACATTCATGTTTTTACAGGTTTCTCTGTTCAGTATGTTGTCTTTGTGAATTTATTTGCAACATCACATCACATTTCAAACATGTCACATCCATCAATCAGGGTCAAGATTCTGGCTCTGTGTTTGGCTCTAAATACATTTAAATACGATCAAGGTTATAATTGATTTGATGGCTGGCAGAAAATTCATTTTTATAATCAATCATCAAGAAAAAATGCCAAACTTTTTGCCCTTTCAAGCTCCTCTGTTTCAAGGATCTACTCCAACCTCCTCTGAAGTACCAGGTGATTTTCTGCAATGACTTCGCTGTCTACCAAAAATACAAATTTGAGCTTCTAGCACTGTGATCGCAGGTAAGCATTCACTGTGTAAGGTTAAGAAGGTTCAGAAGTTAATATAATTTATATTTGAGATAATTTACTAAAAGATGCTTTTACAATGTTATCATTTTCATCAGTTGGCTGTTTGTGTATTTATGTTGCATATTTATTATTTACATATTTACATGTTGAATATTTGCAGCTGCGTCTTTAAGACAGTTTAGGACTGGCTTCTGATTGGTTAATTCAGTCTGGTGTGATGTGAGAAACCAGGAACTTGCTTAAACTTGCTAATCTTACCAGATGTTGGGTCTTCACTTACTTCTTAAGCTATTGATAGGTGATTATGTTTTCATATAAGCTGTTTCTCATGCGAAAAATTATAATATTGCCCTGCATGTCGCTGCAGCATAAGGTTTGCATTCTCTGGCCTGTCGCAGTAGACAGGTAAACACTGAGCTGAACAAACAAGGTGGACGGTGTTTGAATGGTTGTATTGTTGTGGCATCAGCTGAGTGGAGCAATCGTGTTAGTACTTTTACCCTCCGCTTAATGTGCTTTAGAGCCATCATCAGTCAAGTCAGTGTTTTAAAGCACTTCTTTTATAAAAAATATTGCCATTCGATTTCATTCTTATTCTTATTAAAGCTGCGTTTATTTATTTATTTCTGGCCACTAGGGGGCGTTTATAACCGAATCTAGCTGAAAGAAACACAGCCGCTGCCTCCATAAACCTGACGAACAGTAACGCTAGCTCACAGGGTCGATGCAAATAATGATACGGAATCATGCACAAATGTAAGAAACAAAAATTATTTTTTCATTATTTATGGCGCCCTCATTAGGTCAGTGAGTGTATTTTTTTTTACTTGAGGGAGGGGGATTTACCCCAAATCCTCTCTTAAACTTAAATATGCCTGCATCTTTATCTATGTCTTTGCACTTGACCATAAACGAAGCATAGTCTTGTGCATATTATGTTGCACATTATGATATTTCTAGGTGTTTATATTTTATGTAAAAAGTGTTTAGGGCTGTCCTTTGACTAAAGAAATTCTTAGTCGAGTTACACTCATACGATTTGATCAAATCGATAAAATGGATGATTTGTTGTTTTGAGCGACAGATCTGTTAAAAAATTTTTTTAGTTTCTCCACAAACAATCATGCAAAATTCCCACTTTACATCTTGTGTTTACCATAAATTTGCTCAGAAAATAGAAATAAGTTATTCTGCATGAAAAATATGATTTAAAAAAAGTTTTTTAAGTGTTCAACATGCTTATTTCTAGATTTAACAATCCTAATTCAAGTGAAATTATCTGTCCATGTAGCAAGATAAATTCCCTCAGCTTTTATCTTGTTTTTAGACCCCCCTTTTTTGCAGTGCAGCCATTAAAAGTACTACCTTTATTTATGGTTTTGTTTAAAGGATTCTACCGTTTAACAAGATCTGAAGCTCAGTACCCCTCCTCCTCCTGATTTCCTAGCGTGCAGAGAGAAAAAGTGAAATGAAAGTGTTTGTTTACCTGAGAACGCCTCTGCTGATCTGATGCCGGCGTCCAGTGTGAAAGGCGAGGGCTGGCTGTCTGCAGGACCGTACGAGTATATAGAGGCTCGGAGCTGATATCCTGCACACACACACACACACAGACACACACAGAAAAACATTAACGTATATGGAACAAACTACCTATATAACCTGAGGCTACAAAAGACTGTGGGGGAAAGACATTGGGAAAAATTGACCTTTATTTTAGCCCATTAACGAATGTTGCAAATATTCCACCCAAGCAATTGTACCACATGCTGTGTGTAACTGCATGTATATGCATATGAACAAATAGGTATGTGCATATATTGTTTCTATGTTTTCATCCTCTCCTGACCTCATGTTCCCAATGTTTGTCAATATGTATGTTTGTGAATGTATGTATATGTTCTTAAACCGTAATAAAAGAAAATTTAAAAAAAAGAAAAACATTAACGTGTGCAAAGCACTGTGCACTGCAGAGGATGCTGATGCTTATATGTGAATACTGAGTCCCGTACCATTCTCCATGGGCGGGCCCTGCCACGGCAGGCTGCGGGGAGGACAGGGACACTGAGTGAAGGGCAGCTCAGGCAGCGAGGCCTGCTCCTGACAGTAATCTCTCCAGCCACACTCTGATGTGGGCATGTACTGTGGCACCTGTAGACAGACACACACACAGTCAGTTCAACGTGCAAAGTTAATCGTCCCGGACACAGGTTTCAAATATGAAGTTTCATTGAGTTTGTTTTATTTATTTTCTTGTCAAGACTTGTGCAACTGAAGAGTCGTGTGTAAATGTAGTGCATTGAGGCTCACGACGAGATAAAAATTATGCTAAAACATTTTAAAACTTATTTAATATATTTTAATTTTTAATATTAAGGTTGTGTTTGTTTGTAAACACAGTCCTTTTTTTCAATATCTTTATAGTCCCTATTTTAAAACAATTTTTAGACAAAAAAATTATAAAATGACAAATTAAATTAAATCAGGGAATTTATTATTTGTCAACCAGAATTATATTCCTGTGTGGTTTCTGCTAATTCAATAAATAAATAGTCAATATGAAATATCCACATGGTAAATGTATCTTTCTGAGTATTTTCAAACTTGATAAATGAGTATTTTCTCATTTTATTACTAACTTTAGTGCAAAATGAACATAACAGTTTCAAGTTAACTTAATGTGCAAGCATCAGAATGTAAAGCAGCATCCAAATAATGTAAATATTGACAAATTGGACTTGTGATTTCGGCATTTCCAACAGCACTTGAAGTCACCGTCACTAAGACTTTGGGATGCAACTCAGAAACCTGCTACATGGCATCTGGTGCAGCCGAAGTCATTTAGGCATGCAAGGTTTGCTTACTCATCCACTGTTTCTGTTGCACATCCAACCTCTTTCTCTTTCTCCCTCTCTGCTCTCTCTCTCTCTCTCTCTCTCTCTCTCTCTCTCTCTCTCTCTGTCTCTCTCTCTCATTTCCATGTGTATGAAAATCACCTGAGTCTGCAGGGCAGGATAGGGGGAGTGCACCTGATAGCTCATCGGACTCAGAGGGCTGTCCTCCTGTCTGGGTCCTGAAGGCAACACAGAAGAGAACAAACCTTAACACATCTGCATGCTGACATTATTTATGCAGCATGACCTTCACTGGTGGTTTGTTCAAAGGTTCATCACTGCTCTGAGAAGTCAGTGACCTTTATCAATCACTGAAGATAATTTCCAGCTTTATCTGATAAAACCAGTCACCGTGACAAGAAAAGTTCATCCCGTTTAGTTAACATTATCACTTCAAATCTTTATGCTGCATTGTCAATTATTCATGCTGTGCCAAAAAAAATACCCTGTTTAAAAATCTGTATTGTTTGACAGGTGAGGTGTTTGAGGAGGGACTGACTTTTCTTGGCGCCCTCAGGGATGATGCGGTACACTTTGTACGGGTCTGAGATGTCCAGCTGGCTTCTCTCCACAAGCTCCTCAAAGTCATTGCTCTTGTTGAGGGCGCAGCGGAGGCGGGTCTTCCAGGTCGGCGGGTCCGGCTTGTCGATGCCCTCCCGAAACTTGCCTTTGAACAGCGCCCAGGCCTGCACACAGGTCACAGGTAAAACTTAAAAAAAAACCTAAAGTAGTAGTTTAGTAGTAGTAAAGTAGTTACTAAAGTTTATCCTGAGATGATGAGAGCTCTCCACACTGAGCTGCAGCACGTGTCTCAGAGCCTGGAGACATCCTCAAGAAAAGGCAAGTTTATTTATATAGAGAGAGATAAAATAATGAGTCCTTAAAGTAGTCCACCAGTACAGAATGACTCAGAAACAATTCTTAATGAGTCAAATGTAAAGAAACCCTGTTTTTTATTATATTATATGACTCTAAACTTTGGTTTAGACATAAAAAAAAAAGCATCTTAAAGAAGTCATATGTATCTCTGGGGAATTTTTTTTCTGACATTGAAACCTTCATCAAAGTAATGAACACCCTAATCGATAATAGAAAGAAAATTTTGTAGCCTTATATTTATTGCACATTTTTTAGCTATACAGAAAGACCATGCATTATGTAATAAAAAATATTTAATGCTAAATATATTAAATCTGACAAAAAAATTTAGATATTAAACTTTGTGAGAAGCATTATGATCAAATATAGGCTATATAATTGTTCTTTCTCATAGTCTCCCATTATATATCTTTTAATATGTGTAAAACACATTTAAATGACGTGTTTTGTTACTTTGTGGATCCATTTCCTTCTCTTTTTCATCGTCAATTATATAGTTTTATCAGAAGGAGGTGTGGGGACCGAAACTTTGTAGGCCACTTTATAAAAGTTTCGGTAAAAGTTTATTGCAAGCTAAAGAAAAAAGGGTTATTTTGCCTGTGGACATTTCCTTTTACGCACTTGTCTTCAAGCATTTGAATGTGTGCGTTAGTCTTCAGCCATTATTATTTCTACTTTTATTCTGAAAGTGAGTTCAGAGTCCGGAGGGAGATGCGGGTCTCTTACCTTGAAAAGCGCGGCATCCTCGTCGCGGTTGTAGTCCTGTTTCCCGGCGTGTTTCCACGGTATCCTGAAGATGCTCTTCTCGTCGTTCTCCCACACCAGACCCGGGTATTTTCCGCAGTCCACCTGCTCGATGAGCCACTGGCGCAGCTTCCCGTTCCCGCTGCTGCCGGAGCCTCCGTAATCCACCTCTGCGTTCATCTCTGTCCAAACAACAAAACGGTCCTCTGTTAAACTCGCTGTGGTGCAGCAGTCAGTGCAATGTGTTGTGAAAGTGGTGCAAGTTTAGCAGATCCACGCTCAGTAGGCTAAGACTCACTGATCTCCCACGCAGTCTAAATGTGCGCTTTGGTGGCGCATGTGGAGCTGCTCTTACCTGTGAAACTCGAAACCCGTCAAGTTTTGGAATCAATCAGTCTCAGAAAGCCCTCATCATTACGGCGGTCGCGCTTAAATCATGCAGCCTATAGCGCGCTGCGGGAGGGCGGAGACAGAGCCGGGAGATGCTGAGGAGGACGCACCTGCCTCTCTCTCTCTCTCTCTCTCTCTCTCTCTCTCTCTCTCTCTCTCTCTCTCTCTCTCTCTCTCCTGTGAAGCTTATCAGCGCGCACACAGTGGCAGATCTCCAGTAAGACACCGGGGGAAACCCTGCCGGCGTCAGTCAGTCACACAGTGTCACACAACCCGTACACGTGGAAAATCATGGCTCGGAGACGAAAACAATTCTTTGAAATGATAAAGCTTTACGAAAAGTTACTACAAAGTGGTCCTGCTGCAGAAGTGATGCGCACAAAACATTTAGTTTGTTGCCACTGGAAGATTATAAAGAAGAACCGTGGTGATACCACAGACAATTAAACTGATAAGGTTATTATAAACTGTGTGTCATGTGTCTGTCACACAGAAATTACCATAAAATAAGTTATTGTGTAAACTTTGTGCACCTTTGTTTGAGTATTTCCATTTGAAGGTGCTTTCTACTTCCAGTTTACTACATCTCTCGGGTAAATATTGTACCTTTTACTCATAACTTTGGCTACAGTCCGGATTTTTTATGCACAATAAAAAATAATAAATGATGAGATACTGTTATGGATTAATACAAATAATTAAATTTGGTAAGATTTTGAATGCAGGATTTTGCTTGTAACTGATTTTTTTTTTTTTTAATTTTACATCATATAGTAACTTTACTAAAGGTTATAGTCTACAGTCAGTGGTGAAAAGTTACTAAATACATTTAATCAAGCGCTGTAGCAGGTAAATATTGTCATTTTTACTCACAACATTAGTCACTGTACAAATTACAGATTATGAATACACAATAAAAAAAAAGGAAAGAAGTTAGGATGTGCTGTTATGGATTAAGCTACCCAGCATCATATAAAGTATTTTTAACTTAGCTCCACCAGTGATGAACACATGACAGCATCAAAAATTCAATTGTATAATACAGTTTGTTCTGACTTGGGACATTTTGCATAACGAGTACTACTTTTGGTGTGTTTATTTTGATGCTGATCCTTTTACTCAAGTAAGATTTTGAAAACAGTCATTTTACACTGTAGTATTACTGCTTTTTACTCAAATCAAAGATACTTACAAAGTACTTTTCCACCACTGTCTAGGGTCCATGGAGTTGTTGGGAGCTTACAGAATTTTTAAAGCTCTGTACAAAATACAATAACCACAATCTCTCTATATCTCAATAACATTACATATTATTTATATATAACATATATATATATTACATATATATGTTTATAAATATAGATGGATAGATAGATAGATAGATAGATAGATAGATAGATAGATAGATAGATAGATAGATAGATAGATAGATAGATAGATAGATAGATAGACAGATAGATAGATAGAGACAGAGGTTGAAGAAGTTACATGAACGCATCAGGATGTTTATGTGTAATGGAGTACTTTTACATGATACTTTAACTTCCAAACTCTTCTTACACTACTGACCACTTGAGACCAGTTCAACCAAAGACAGATTTCTTCCTTGTTAAAGGCCTAAAATAATCCAGTCATTCACAAGCAAATCTAAAACATAATAACATTTTGTGTTGCAGAAATATGTCTTTTTTTATTTATTTTTTTAATCTTTCTGATCTTTTTTGGGGTCCTGAAGCCACTGCCACTCAATGAATTAAATCCATAAACAGGTCAATGGATTTCATTAAAGAAAAGACAAATCACAACACGTAAAAACATGTTTGTTTTTTCACGCACTGGTTCCATAAAGTTTATTTAATTAGACTAATGGAAAGAAAACTTCAAAAATATACATTTAGGTGTTTATTTTAGTGCAATTTCTCTATTTATGTGTGTAGATTTCTCCTAAATTTACCAAAAGTTAGCCGTGCATTTTAAAACATTACATTTCAGAAAACCTGTAATACAAAAAAATATTGTCTTTAATGTGAGTAATCAACAGGGGAATGGCGACACCTGTGTCTTTAAAAAATGTGTGGAATTTTAGAAAATGTACCTTTAAAGCCAGAAATTTCTACTTCAGCAGCACTTACATTCACCACATTTTCCAGTTTAGTTCCTAAACGAAGGTTTTTACAGACAGGTTTGTTTATATATAATTAATAACTTTATTTTTCGATACCTTATAATATGAGGGAAATTGGGTTTTTTCTTTATGGCTGTTGACAGTATTTTCTGATTTATGGAGTGCTAGAAAGAAATATCCTCAAATTCCCTCTCTTAAAACCTATAAACTGAATATGTCAACAAAATGAAATGAGAATTGTGAACAATTTATCCAATGTTCACTCTGTCTGTGAGCAATGTGTTTACAGAGCACCTGGACAAACTGTTGGTTCAGAACATGTATGCAAATTAGCATATTTTATCATATGACAATGTCTCATTTGCATGTTTGAAAAGAAACATTTCAGAAAACTTTTAATGCAAAAAATAAGCGGAAATATTAGTAATCACCTCTGGAAGTTTCATGATGGTCTTATGGTTAAAATTGTAACAATATTCACTTATAGTGTCTCCCCTAAAATGCAAAATTACTTGAGAAAAATGAAGTTATGAACTATGAAGTTATCATAATTTACTTGTTAATCCTTTCTATAATGACACAGTCTTAATTAGACCCTGCACACTTACAAACAACACAAACAAAAATAAACATGAAGGAATAACACAGTGATGAATAAATAAATAAATATTGCTTGTGATAGTGTTTTACTGGAAGATACAGTATTCTTCAGCTCCCACAACGTCTATAGAAAGTAATACTCATATTTCAAGTAGAAGACACAGCATAACGTAACTAACAGGGAGGGTGAACGCTGCTAAATGTGTGTTCACGCTGTGGACTGCATGTACATGTTTCCTTGGTTTTGTGCTTGACTGCCCTTGCATGTTGTTTTGACAGTTAGAGGCGAGGACATGACATGACGACGGGGAGAGAGATAAGGACATAAAAATTCCCCCGTTCACATGACTCCACAGCCAAAACATGAGGTGCAACATATCATATCGATACACAACAAAGTTCCTGCTGTGTCTTTTCTCTGCAGGATCGAGGATGAAGGCTGGTCTGGTCTCAGTGGGTTTAATGGTCTACCAGTCCCTCAGCTGCTTCAGTTCAGGACAGAAGACAGTTCTTCAGGTGCCCCTTGTGCCCGGTGCAGGAGGGATGCTGGGTGTGAAGGTGTTGCTGCTGTTGGATTTCTTAGCAAAAAGAGTTTCGATCTCCTCCTCGTCGTTGAACGAGTTCTTCCCATATCGGTCCTTCCACCAGGCCCGATACTGTGGAGGGAGCGTAATAGTGAGTCAGAGACCAAGGTTATATTAGTTTTGGGTTTTTCATTAGTTTTAGTTTTAATTTCGTTGTGAATTTTTTTTTTTTTTATTCAGTTAGTTTTAATTCAAGTGAGTTTGCTCGTTTTAATTTGTTTTTATATTTGGAAAATGCGTAGTTTTAGTTTAGTTTTTATTAGTTTTAATGTTAGTTTAAGTTTATTTGTAATGGGGTATTTGTTGGGTGCAAGATTCAAAAAGGTCACAGTAAATGTTGCTTTCCTTCCACCAGGCCCGATACTGTGGAGGGAGCGTAATAGTGAGTCAGAGACCAAGGTTTTATTAGTTTTGGGTTTTTCATTAGTTTTAGTTTTAATTTCGTTGTGATTTTTTTTTAACCCTTTATCGGGCAAAGAACTATATTTGGTAACTTCATTGGATATCAAAATGAGGTCCCCATGTCTCTCTGTTTGGTCGTAGAACCACATGGACTTGTACTAGGAGAACTTGACTTTGACGGCATATTAAGGCCAAGTATGAATAAAAATAAAAATACAAACTGGGGGGAGGTTGGGGAAAGAGTTCCAAATTTACTAGATTAAAGTGCCAAAAAAAATGTGCAGATTTAAGAGATTTAAAGTGGCAAATCTGCTCGAAAAAAGTAGCAGATTTATGAGACAAAAGTGGGGAAAAAAACAACTTTTGTAACCACTTTAAATCTCATAATCTCGCAAATTTTTTTTTTTGACACCTTAATCTCGCAAACTTTTTTTCTCAAAATATTACCCCCCTGCCCCAGGTCCGTATGTTTTTTTTTTACACATCTGGCAGTATGTAATATCCTCCTATATTCTCTAGGGTTGAAATTTGGAATTTGCAAGTATTTCAATGAGTGCCCTATTAAGGGTTGATTCAGTTAGTTTTAATTCATTTTTAGAGTCAGTTTGCTAGTTTTAATTAGTTTTTATATTTGGAAAATGCATAGTTTTAGTTTAGTTTTTATTAGTTTTAGTGTTAGTTTAAGTTTATTTGTAATGGGGTATTTGTTGGGTGCAAGATTCAAAAAGGGTCACAATAAATGTTGCTTTTATTTCTTTTGCCTTATCCATCTCAGGTTATTAAGTCATAAAACCAAATAGATGAAATTTATTTCATATCAACCAAAAAGGTTTATGTATGAAAAAAGTTGACAAAGACGAAAACTAAGGCCATTTTCACTATAATTTTAGTTAGTTTTAGTTAGTTTTGTAACCTCACAAT